>NW_025785350.1:0-21939 GCF_021130785.1 Homalodisca vitripennis
GCACTAAGTGAACTATATTTGTTCTTGGTGTAAACTTATGGGACATTACAGTTAAATATGGTGAATAAAGATTATAAAATCCAATTTTTTCTTACAGTTTCCACATGTTACAGTTCAACATGATATACTTTTAAAAACTAACTTAGTAAATTAATAGTAATATATGTAATTTAAACAGATCAATCTTACTCATTATTTGAGTGCAGACCAATTTCCAAAACGCACTAACTCCAAAATTTTTGAAATTGAGGTTTTTATAGTATTTGGCAGTATTTGGGGAGTTTTATAAGGTAGCAAAAGATCTTGTTTCCAAAAACTCTCTAATTCTTATGGAAATATCAATGTAAAAAACTGCAGACTTGCAACAAAACTCTCTAAATTCCAATCCCTTTTACTGAAAAATAAAACTCGCTAATTCATCCTTCCTCCATTACTGTTTCAAAAAAATCTCTCCTAACTCCAGGCTTCAACTAGCACACTCTCAATGGCAGTTACTGCAACAAAAACTGACTAATTTCCTAATCATATGATAGTCATTTAGGACAACATATTCTTCATAAACAGAAAGTGGGCAGTTCCTTCAAAAATAGTTATTATTTTTGTGTTTATAAATATTTGGCTACACTGTACAGCAGTGCATCTTGGGAAATTTGTTTGTTTACTTTCAATTATGTTTATTTTCTGTTTTGTACAATATGGCTGATCCAGTAGGTAACCTGTATTACAAAGCGGTAATGTTTGAACCAACTGCCTGACAATTCCACGAGAAAGTAGAAAAAGAAGAGTAAGATAACAGAAGAAAACCAAGGACAACAAGGAAGAGGATAAGCTAAACTAATATTTATTACAGGACAAACATAATTAAAGATTTGTATGTTTATCCAATGAGATGACATAACGCTAAAACCCGTTTAACTCGTACACTAGACATTTTCACAGCATTGATTATGTTTTTTAATGATGATCGCTTTGTATTTTATTCTCATGTTTTAAAATACTGGTTATTTAATTAGCTTACGGAATATGATTTTGTTTCAGACACTCCGCTCCAAGGATTCCCAAATATTCCAACTTTGTGGACATCGTTGAAAGGAGCTAACAGGATCCAAGCACTGTTTATGACTGTTCTCCGTCTTAATATGGCAGGAGACATAAGGACGTTTTCATCAGGGGTTCTAACCAAATCTTGCAATAAAATTGGACCAAGATCAATTTATACTGAGGTACGCCAAAGGAAAAGTTCCAAAAAGACATCGACGCTTCAAGGTACCTCATTCTGTCTGAAAGAGGTATGGCTATTTGAATATTTCATAACCATCATACCGCAATGAAGTGAGGAAGTGAATTGGTTAAAAAGTTTTACCTGCCAAAAGGCCTTTTTTATAGATATTTATTAAATATTTTCAAAATTTAGAGTACAAAGATTGTGCCGTCTGTGTGTTTCAAAAAACTGGCCCCGAATCGCCAAAAGAACTTCGAGGTGGAGACCAATCGTTTCACTAAAAAGTCTGAGGAAAAAACTATCCAAAGTAAAAACCTTTATTGAGGCTCTAACAACCGTGTAGAGTCAACATTTATTGCCGAGGAAATCCAGACGGCAGTACCCTAGCAACGTCATTTAAGTATCTCTAGTCCCTGTGGAAAATCGTACAACAACACTACTGAAAATGAAGTTTTAAAGGTCAAGTATGAGTACCTTGTGAGCCGCAGAAAAATATTTTGTAGAGAATTATAATGTTAGGGTTTGGGTCAATCCCAGCAACAGACCAGTGGTTTTCTCCAATGTCCTTAAGCTGAAATGAGAAGATTCTAATCTGGTGGTAGATTTTGAAGAAAAGGGGAAACTGGAAAATAGAATTACAAAGTTCACCCAAAAAAAAGAGGTAAGATGGAGTTTTTTAGAGCTAGTTGCATAAATCTGAAGAGGGCCCCCCTCGGGTACAATCACGTATTTCATTCGAACATGCCAAAAAAAATCTAAATTTTTTTTCCTAAGTTGACTGATCAAGACTGCTTATTTTCTTTTTCTTACGACAGTTTCTATGTATATTAATTTTTACAACTGTCTGTCTCGGTTCTCTTTCTACTTGTCGAACAGCCAGACAAGTTTGGGAAAGAACACTTTCATTTCTATGCTTGGACTGAAAATGGAAGGTGCGTCGAAAGGTTCAAGCAGACAATAGCTTCCTTTGTGTTTCGCCATCGATTATTCAGAAAACAGTCTATCCAGAAAATGTACATACAATTAGATTGTTTTGCAGATGGTGCTGGATGGGAACAAAATTAAAAAAATAACCATTCTTATTACACGCTTTTACTAAAACTAAACTCGGTTATTGACTAAAGCACCTCAGCACATTAAGGACAATTTGTAATTTCACTATCCGGCTTCCAGGACATTCCTTACATCCTCAGCCCGATAGAGTTTTTTGGGGTAATTAGAGAGAGAAAAGTCAGAAAAGTTGGAAGCAAGGCATCACCCATCCAAAACACATACTTTTGAGAACATTTTTAGATGAAAGTTGGAACGGTCATATACGATTAGGTTTGGAACTTTGATGTTTGAAAACTGGGAATGGCAAGTATGCAGATTTCAACAGTAAAAGAAGCCAGGTCAAATGGCCTACTTTAAGTTTTCCACTTTGTAAACGATTCATGATTAACAAGTAGGCCATAAAAAGGAAAATGGGATTAGTAAGGGGTGAGGTAGCCTATAAGAAACGATATAGGAAGCCGTCCAGAGGAATAGCCGAAGAAGAGGCCTGTTAGTCTGAGAAAACATAAACCCCTCTCCCAGGATGAAAAACCACAAATTCTGTTCAGGTTTAATCCTGTCAAAAGTTAAGGATGTAAAAAACACTACTACGCAAAAACCATTTAATGGGGGAACAATGGGGATCAACTGGAGGTTCTTAGGTACTACCGCTGATCTGATTTACTACACAGATGATGGGGAAAAACCAGGAAACTTAATCAAGATGAATCCTAGACTGGAACATGAAGATCCACATGGAGGATGAAGTTTTAAATCTTAAGAGGGGCAACTTTGCATTGTAAAAAATGAAATTTAAAACAACAAAATTGTAAAATTAAGTTTTAATTGCATACAAAATTGTTTTAATTTTAAATTACATATTTATTATCATTATACCACAAGTTTTATAATAATTTACCCAACCTGAACCCTTGTTGGCCCCCGCTAAAAACACAATGTTGCAACAAAACTACCTAAATCAAAAACCGTATACTGACAAACAAAAACTGTTCTAATACCATATCTCCATTTCCAAAACTCCTCTAACTCCAATATTTAACTGTTGTTATTTCTAGTTCAACAATAAGAAATCACATTTAATTTCTTACTGTTTAACCAATTAGTAGTAGGAATTTATTAATTCATCAACAATAAAATAATTTACTTTTGAGAGTGTTATTACTTTAAACCCACTATAGTATTTTTTGCTCACTCCCTGTAAAATTTAGGAAAGTGGAAGTTAGTGAGTTTTTGGAATTGGTGTCCGACTCATTTAAGAACTGACTTAGTGCTCCAGCTTCAGATAACATCAGTTCGTCGAAAGCTAACTTATTGCAAACACGACCATCGTGTTCTACTATCAACTTGCTTCCTACATTGCTTCCTCAGGGGTTTTCCAGTCATGGGCACCCGGTATTGCCCCTTATATAGTACATTATTATTTTCACATGTTTTGAGTTTTTATTCATCAATGAATCAATGCAAGAGATTTTTCAAATTGAAAAAGTTAAGAAGTGCAATTATTTTTCGGTAAGGAGGGGGGAAGAGATAGTATTTAGAATTTTGGTATTAAAACTTTTCCATTCAGGTTTCCCAACCAATATATTTAGTCCATATAATAAGTTAAGAAAAAGCACATTTTCCACAGAAAAATTTCTATTCTCATTTATACAACAGTTTAGAAGGAAATGCTTATCCCAAAGTGATGTTTTAGAGAAGGAGCGAAACCAATAGCCACAACTTTAATAAAATCAATTATCGCTCAGAAACGAATCTAGACTATGCAACACGCAGGTAAAGAGTATTATCCGTCGTCTTTAAAGAAAAAATAAATTGTTTATAAATATAGTTTCTAATTTACTTTTCGAATGAATAGTATTTATTTTTTTACAAATACTGTGTTTATCCTAACAACAAAATGAGATTTACTGAGTTGGTAAGTAAAATCTACTACACATATGAAACCTATATGGCTACTATATTATTACAGTAAAACATTTTCAATAGGATAAAGAGCTTAGAAAATTGCAGCTATTTATATAAAAACCTTTGCGCTGATTCCGAAATGACTGGATATCTTGCTTTAAATCACGTTTTACAATTTAACCCGGTCAGCGCACTTTTAAAGCGAGTTTTGGAAAGCAGTGACGGCCACAGACGAATTAAACTGTCAGAGCAGTTCAGTCAAACGTCAAAGCGATGGTGGTTACAGAGGGAGATGGTCGATACCAACAGAGACAAGCGTTGATTCTATTTATCTTTACAAAAAGTAACACTGTACCTTATACTGTTGACTTGATTGTTTAATGTGACAAAATGTCTAAACATGTTCTGTTTTACGATAACTTTATTACATTTTCTACAGTTTATTTTAAATTCAGTAATATAAGTAGTGAGTTCCGTGTGAGTTTTAACTTAACTTCTATACGAATTAATGAATAATGATTTGAGTGCCTCAAGGTTGCAAAATGAAATGGCAAGGAATATATGTCGGCAAGAGATGCCTGAATTCTACAGGCAGGTATAAATCTTTCGTCAGTGGCTGGCGGTTAAGGTTTTAGTATTTTCTCTGCGTTTCCGTTATTATCGCTCCTGGAAAACTCTTTGCAAAAATATGTTGACAACCGTTTTAAGAATAGCTATTTCAAATATAATCACTTTGCTACATAATTTAACAGATAATTGACATCGATGTTTATTACATTCCTAGTAAACTTGCAATATGCTAAATTTGAATAGGATACTGGAATTCACTGCTATAGACTAGTCTTTATATACGGCAATTAAACCTATTTGGTTATATGGCTAAGATGTTGGTAAAGATAGAGAAATAGCTACATTCATAAAACACGATAATGGATGCTTGTAGTAAAAACGAGTAAAAAGAAGAGTTATTTTGCAACAATTAATATAGTATACTTTCAATAGTGATATAGCTTAATATACTTTATCTAGTATTTCTAACCAATGTTCATGAAAGTATTAGATTTATATAAACATATATTATTAAAGGTGCAGGATTAGAATTTGTAATATATTACACGATTTATAAAATTGTCTATTATTACAGTAATTATGAAACTGCAGACAAAAATATATGCATTATAAATATTAAAAGTAACCTAAATTATAATGCACAAATAAAACGTTGCAAAAAACAGGCTTTACTATAAAAACAGGTAAAACATTTTAAGCTTTTACATCAATATCAAACGAAACTAAACTATCAAATACATGTCAAATTGTACATGCTTCGGTGTGTGTGATCTTTGTAATTTAACTTTAACATAACATTTTTATATATCAATAAGAACCTCGTATTCCTACAATATCAATAGCTCGCATGCAGTCAACAGCAATAGCAATTAACAATCAAGGCACGTAGAAAAACTACTAAATGTACAGTTGTCACATAACGCAGTTGTGGTCGGAAAAGGCTGATTCAATGCGAATGGTGAGTTTAGCTCCATTTCACCCCCTCAAGTGCAAAATCCGAAGTCTGATGCTGTTGCAGACTTGAGTTCTGGAATCTGGAGCTATGCTCGTCTTAAGGGATCCAAAAAATAGTCGGTTGACGAAGAAAGATGAAGCTCGAAACAGTCTCCCTACATAGTTTTCAAACATCAGAGACACCCGGGCTACCAAATATTTAGCAATTTAGGTGAAGAGGTATTAAATTCTCTCATCAGGTGCTCAATTGAGTGCACTATGATGTTGATTTACGCGATCGCAAAGCACTGTGCAGCAACAGAATCTTCTATACATAACAATGCTAATGTTCATTTAAGCTTTAGTGTTTAGTTAATGCATTAATAATAATTTAGAAAGTTGTTGAATATTTGAAAATTGGACTCTTGGGTAACGATAATGGCAATTAGAAGAATAAATAAATTTGTTAACATACCTACAGCATATTGGAGTTTAATTAGTGTTAGTTTATATTCGAAGAGTAAAAAGAATGATTTAAAGAAAATCAATGCTAAAATAAGATGAAAAAATGTATTAACAGCGCACTTTCATGTTATGAAGCTTTCCCTAGCTTACAGGAATCTTTATTATAAAATCTAACTTAAAGGCCCTGTTCGTCATTGCTCTCTGAGGTTGCAGACCTATTTTAATTTTTTTCTGTATTTGTGACTTAAAATCATTATTAAGTTTGTTCGCTTAAACGTGAATGGATTTAACCCCAATATATGCTTATTTTTATACTTGGTCACTTTTGCACTATTTTGTCTAATTTCAATGTCACAGTGGCATAAATTTGCTTATTTCTTATAATGATATAACAATTTACCTTTTGTGCTCATGAAAAGCTTTTAGCGAAACTTTCGTCTTCGTTAGTTCTAAAATGAGCTTTGTGCCTATGATACAGTGAAACGTTCACGGAATAAATCCAAAATGATTTGATAAACATCACATCTACAAGTCGTAATGTTTATAAGTTTTTCTTTTTGTCACCGTTGTTGTATATGGTAAGCATTATCAAACCAAACGGATCATCAGACACACAAGAATGAGAAGACATGTTTGTGTCCGAAAAAGTACTGGAATCATTTCTCCCACGCACCATAAGAGCCTATCTTAAAATTAACAGTTCACATCAAAGAAAACAAACAAACTTAATAGCTCTTCGAATATTCTTAACGCTATGGACAAGAGTGCATTTTAAACATAAGCTATATGCTCTCCAACGAACTCAATTCCGGATACTGTTTTTAAATGGCCATACTCGATATTTCAGACTTGTACTATCCAATTATTGATAGACAGAATAGTTTATGTGCTCCCAAATGTGCTTGGCTATTTGAAATTCATGACAGCCTGACAGTTGAACAAAGAACCAGAATAAAACGTACAACATTCTATTCTTACAACTTGTTTGTGCAGAAAAACATGATATTTTGGAATGTAAGCAAGGTTATTTTTTTAGAAGATTTATATTTAAGTTCAAAACTTCACAGTTATTTTAAATTAAATGCAGTAGTATCACTAACAATCATTATTGAGAGAAATAAAAATGCCCGATAAAGTTACTATGAAATTGGAAATTATTCAGGATTTTATTTCACAGAATTTTCCACTTTGTAATTTTTGATTGAGCTTGTTTATTTAGTTGTGTGAGATAATGTTTATTACTTCTATTGTCTGAAGATTGTTACGATTTAACATTCAACATGCAATGGAATTATTTTAAATTTTATAGTATGACTGTAAATCCTGAAATGCAGGATATTTTACATACCAGAGAGAGAGAGTTTTAATAAAAAAAATACATAAATTTGATTTGACTCATGTTTAACAACTTATACATTTTACTAGAAATTCAAATTCCTTTTACATTACGTTTTAAAGTAATGTAATAAATTACATCCGTACCCGAAGTGCATTTTTTGCATTGTGCCTTTAACTTTTTATTAACATTGAGGTATTCCTTTATGCTCTTCGTTTAATCTTTATCCTTAAATCAAACTAATATTTGTAAAAAATATGTATCAGCCCAATTTCTAAAAAAGAACATTATCATTTTTATAGTAATAACAGTTTTTCCTTTTTATCTTTCTTGAACTTTGTTACTACCTTATTAGATTTTTTTGCTGGTTTTCCATTTTATATAAATATGCTTATAATTTATTGTTTCAAATACTCGGCGTAACAAAATTACCCGATCGTGTTTATTATCATACTTTTCAAATGAATCAAAAAAAAATCGAAATCAAAATCGAAAATCGAAAAAATCGAAAATCAAAATCAAAATCAAATCAAATCAAAATCATTTATTTCTTATTGACATTAAACATGTATCGAGAATGGTCAATATGTTCTAAATAAATACTAAAAGTATTCTTGTCAAAGTTATTTTTATATCTGGTAAAACTACAAATCAAGAAATATATTGAAAAACAGTACTACTGATATTTTTACTTGTAAGTTTGGGTGGGGCACAACAATTCAGAGAGTGAACTAAAAACAGTTTTTTACAAGAAAGTATTTTAGCTTGTTTTTTGAAAGATGCAAGTGATGTACTGGCTTTTAAAAAATCTGGCAATCTATTATAAATTGTAGGTCCTAAATATTCTATTGATCTTCGGAACATATTACGAGTATTACTATGGTAAGGTACTGTTAAACTATTTCTGAGGGGATATATATGATTGTGGGTATGAAACATCTGTAAATGTGTTTTAAAAGTGTAAATTGAAACGGAATAAATAAAAATGGAGCGGAGGGTTAGTATACGTTCTTGGTGAAACACTTGCCTACAGCTCTCCAGGCCCCTCAACGCAAACACTAAACGAATAGCCCTCTTTTGCAATACTCTTTGTAACAGAGAAGATGAAGCAGTTCCCCATGACATTATGCCATATGACATCACAGAGGAAAAGCAACCATCATATACCAGTTTCAGTGCACTAATTTTCAGGAAATTGGAAAGACACCTTAAGGAAAACAATACAGAGTTGAGCTTAGAGGAAAGGGCCTCTACATGCTGACGCCAAGAAAAGCCAGCATCCAGATGATCGCCCCTAGAAACATACTGAATTAACCTCAATGATGCCAACCTCGTCTAAAGCAAACAAAACCCTTACAAACTGTCTGAGATCGAAAGTTAAGAATGGATGTTTTGTCAACATTGAGGAATAAACTGTTGCGAATGAACCAACAGTTCATTTTTTCGATTGTAGCGTTTAATTGAAGAATTAAACGCTATTGAAGTGTCTGCCCAAACAATGACTGAGGTGCCAATCAGCATATTGAAAGACGCGAGCTTCAGGGACACAAGAGCCTTAAGTCGTTTACATTCAAGGCAAAGATAATAGGTCCCAAGATTAGAACCTTGAGGAACACCCATTGAGACCTCACCGGAAACCTGACTGTGCCGTACCAAAGGAGTTGGTAACCTGAACACTCTGGTAAACGATTTGAAAGGTAGGACCTGAACCACAGCAGGGGACAACCTCTGATACCGTAGAGTTCAAGCTTATTAAGGAGTTTCAGATGGTTAACTGTATCGAACGCTCTCGTGAGGTCGCAAAAAAGCACCAGCTACGTGATTCTGATTGTTTAAGATGATTAAATACATATTTGGAAAATTGCGCAATAGCATCGGTGGTGGATTTGGAAGGAACAAATCCAAATTAAGTGTCACTCAGAATGGAATTTTCTGATTAGAAAGACTGTTAGTCTAACATGTATGAGACGTTCGAAGACGTTGCTGATGGTGGGTAAAATTGATATGGGACGATACTGTTGAGGCGAATACCTACTGCCTTTCTTGAAAACCGGAATGACCTCAGAGAGCTTCATATCCAACGGAAACTTCCCCTGAAGAACTGAGTTGTTGAAACGATTGAGTTAAAAGAGGGCTTCAAGGTGAAGCAACCCATCTAATTATTTAATGACTCATTCCAAAAACGTCAGGTGTTGAACTTGCTTTCAAAGATGAAGTATTGTACATTTCAAGAAGCGTTTTGGGGCTATGAAGAAATTTGATGTACAGTTGTTTATTTTAAAAGAGCTGTTAGTGCAACTATTTGAAACTATTTCCTAGAATTTCTTTGTGATTTGAAAAAATTAAAGTTCATCCTTTAAAGTTAAAACTTATAAAATATGTAAAAAGATTGCCCATGAAAACAATTACAGTAAGTATGATGAACTTTTTAAAAGTTCAACCATCACCACTAAGAACACAAGACACTGTTATTACCACAAAAGTTACAGGGACATGTCATGAAGGCAGGTTACGAGAGTCCACTTCCCATAGCATGAACGAGGACTCTGAAAGCATCTCCTTGAATTAAGAGAAAAGACCCTCAGGACAACAGTGGAAGCAGTGACTTTACCCATGTTTCTGTTGATAGGTGACTTCCACATGAGATATGAAGTAAGGAATATGTCTCTCGGGGATTCCATCTTGAATACTGTCCAAGAGGGAAAATTTTAGACATAAAGTATCGTTCATTAAGTTATGGTAAGGTCTAGATTTTAAGAGTAATCTATATTTGTTTAGTTGGTAATAATCTTAGACGGGGCTATCTGAGTGGTCCGGGTCACAAGCGTGAGGTCCTCCATAGTATGGTGGATCTACTATACACTGTCAAGAATAAGTTTCCAAATTTTAAAATTTTCTTAGACAATGATTAGATTCGGCAAGACATTGGTTATAAGGCTCTCCAATTCAACACCCAATTGCAGCTCATGGGCAACAACCTGTGTTGAGTTCGTGGAGGCCAATACCTGTGTTAGACAAGCGAGAACTTGCTCGGGATGGGCGTTCACTTCAACAGAAGAGGTGTCGCCCGCTAAGGTTCCCTATTTGTGACGGCCATCTCGGCGGCTCTGCGATTCCTCGGTGCGGCAACAACCTCTTCCCCAAGTATTTGGGATGAAGCCGTCTCTAGTCTCAGTCGGGATCCTGATCCTGTGCTGATTGTGGATGATAACCTCGGTCCCCGTGAGTCGTGACACTTCGCAGGTGTCGGGACTAGCTGAGCTGGAGGGTTAAAGGGCGTCTCAAGATCGTGCATCTGAACATGAGATCTCTTAACACAGGTCTTTATGAGATGAGCTCTCTCGTGCGCAATTTGTATTTTCGATGTCTTTGGGGTTTCTGAGACTCGGCCTTCATCCTGAAACTTCATCTGCTGACTAAATGATACCGGGTACACTCTGCTGCGTTGTGACCGCCGTGAAGCCACGGGTGGAGGGGTGGCCCCTGTATGTTAAGGAGGGTATTGCCTATCAGCAGTACACACTGGCAGATGATGTGGACACTGGTATTGAAACTCTATGTGTTGTGGTCAAAGAGGAGGGGGTTAGGTGTTGATATATGTGAGGTTTACAGGCCGTCACGCGTGATGTACACTTCGATGTCAGCTTTTTTACAGTCTCTCTTTGTTGGCTTGGTAATGGAAGTAAACACTGTTATGTGTTTAGGGGACTTAAAATATTGATATACTTGTCAAAGACTTGTAATGAAATCTAAATTTTTTCAAATGCAAATCAACTTATGAATGAGCCAACAAGAGATGACTGCAACATCAGCCACCTTGTTAGACCACGTAATAGTGAACAGGTCGGCTGAGGTCGAGAGGACTGGCGTCATCGATGCACCAAGTTTATTGGACTATAGAGGAGTAAAGATAACCGACCATAGATTGATTTACTGCATCGTTAAATTTGTTAAGAAAATGAAAAGGGCTCCTAAAATGATTACTTATGGAGACTGTTTAAAGTTAATTGAAGAAAGTGCTGTAGCTGATATTGCTGGTATTGATTAGGACAATGCAATGAATATAGTGGGCTTCGATAATATTGAGCAATTTATCACAATGAATATTCGAAAGGCGTTTGATGAGCAGGCCCCTCTAGTTTGCAATAGAGTGGCAAGGGAAAAGGCACCCTGGAGAAATGATGCTATAATTAACTAAAAAGACTAAGAGTAAAAATACATTGCATAGAAAATATTATAAAACAAAGATTGGGAATTGTATAGAACAGCACGTCATCCTCAAGTAACTCCGAAGATTTGTGGACCTGCCTTAAGAAGTGTAATGTTGTTGAAAAATCTACTAATAAGAATATACCACACAACTTGGATTTGAACGAGTTAAATAGAAATGTATAATGAAATGGGCAGTGCTAGCGATGGAATAATTGATTACTTTTATGTGAATGAAATGAATGATGCGACAGCTGTCTTTAACTTTAATGCAGTCACTCTTGATGATGTAAAATCAGCAATGAACGAAATAAATGCAAGAGCAGCAGGAATTGATTAAATATCCATACAGATGATTAAAGCAGTGAGCCGTTATGCTTTAGGTGTCATTTACGTATCTAATAATTGAGTCCCTGAACTAAAGAATTGTTTCCTCAGAGATAGAAAGAAAGTGTAGTTTACCCTCAATCTGGTTTCAAACACAACCACGGTGCTTACACTGTCTTGGAGAAATCTGTTTTGTGATTTTTTTATGCTAAAGACAGCGGAAAGTAGAGTTTAGTTGTTATGCTGGATTATTTGCAGGCATTCGAACTCAATAAGTCATAGGATATTGCAGACTAAATGCACTTTTATTGTTATGGTGTAAATGGCTATTGTAGTTGGGTTGAAGTCTTATATAAGTCTCCGTGGTAACAAAGATTGAGAATAGAGAACGATCTGCCCTCTCTAGTCATAAGGCGAGTTTGTAACCTCAGGGAAGTTGTCTTGGTCCTGTTACCCTGTTGTTTAATGCTGTAACCACTTCTGACTATCGTGTATTCAGGGCACGTTTGTACTGGAACATTTGTAGCTTAGTGTAAGCTATTAGTATGGAAGAATAACAAATTTGTACAGTTTATTTCTAATCACTGCATTATTTTATAAAACAACTTAGCCACTAGAATATTTTTAATTGTACCCTGTTGTTAATGATTCGTAATTAATATCTATAATTAAGTTTATGTTTAGTTTTTTTGTTTATCTAGTTTTTTAAGAGCATTCCAGTGACTTGAGTCGTTCTAAAAAACTGTAAACCTAGTAACTGAGAAACACCTTGTAAATAAAGTCATTTTCATTCATCTTATTTATGATTTAACATCCAATATTAAAGACAAACAAATTATTTCATGTTTAATCTAGAAGTTTTTGCTAAAAATAAGAACATTTGATTTTATTGACGTTTATGCCCTGAAATAAATCACGTAGATAGCGGTTTGAACATATAAGAGGAAAGAAACAAGTGGCGGCTAGGCCATCCCCGATATATGTCATTCAACCGTATTACTGATAGATTTATGGCGGGAAAGCTTTCACAATGATGAATCCCTATCATTTCACCCATGGGACTTAGAATCTCTCACTTCACGTCACACATCTAGACATATTTTTAATTTATTAGTGTAATTCCAAGTATATCAGGAATGGAACAATATACATATATTGGTGTTAATTTTAATATACATAAATATACTGGCTGAAATTTTTCATTGAAGAAAAACTTGATTAAACTTAATAGAGTAAAAAATGTTTATAGCTTAAAGAATATAACAATTAAAGTTTTGCCTTAGTGTGATAAAAACTGTGATTAGGGGACTCTTCCATTATTTAAGTTAGGGTAAAAAATAACTTTGAATGGTAATGTAATGGATATTAATAATAAGTACTTGAACTGATAATGTTATAGTTAATGATAAACACCAACAATATCAGTAAGAATGTAAACCCATATAGTAGATCGTTTTTAACAAGAGGAAAAGAACCATTTTAAATAATGGTTGTTAGTAATTCAATTTCCATTTATAATGAACCATTATATGAAAGTCCAAAAGGAAGATTATAACTTTATAAAAAAGCTATGTATACTTATATAAACATGTTTCAGAGGCACTGAACACATTTGATTCTTGTATGTGGTGCAATTGGGGTGTAAAATTAAGAATTATCATTTAAGAGTGGGGTATGATCCTCACCTATAAGGCCTACTAAGAAATGGAACGGCTGAAATACATTCAATTATTGGGTAATTTTAATTCTTTCTTTTCAAACGTCGAATTATATATTCTGTAGAATTTAAATTGGACTATTTTTTAATCTTAAAATTTTAGAATTCTTTGTACTCCTGGTTATAGTAATATTTGTCAAGATTAATTATTATATATATATATATATATATATATATACTATATATATAAGTAGATAGTAATAAAATATGGGGTTCCTGGCGCAACTTTCGGTAAGCCGACCGAAAAGCAATGTAAAATACTGTTCAGATGTACCATAAGCAGGAAGCTGAGAAATAACACGAAAAGCAAGATCTCAATGAAAAATTAACCCGGAATCTACAGTCCCGTTCGTCTCCAAAAGCGATCGGTAACAATTACTATCGTACTCTGTAGGAATGAAAAATTTAACCAAATCTAACAGCTGTTTGCTTCCTACTCTTCTTAAGCTGTGCTTGTGTAAAATGTTGTCAAATCTGCTACGAATAAAGGATTTAATCTTTAATAAACATTTAAATCATTTTAAAACATTTTTACCATAAAAAACATACTGTAACTTTAATAAAAAACTTTTCTACTAAATAAAACACCATGACAACCTCACACCAAGCTCCTCTTCAGTTTCTAGCATTTCAAAAACTTACAAAGAAAGACAAGTTTTAACGGAGTTCAACGAATTTACCAAAACATTTTAAAGAACAGTTGATACTTTCCTTAAATGATACCAGAATTCAAAAGAACTTGTAAAGTCATTTGCAGAAAAAACGTCTAATGGAGTGTTTTACTATCGGGCAAAAAACTAAAAAAGTAAGGGGGGAAGTTAACATATTTAATATAATTACGAAAGAATAATTGAAAAGAAATGATAAATAAATAAACAAACAGAGAGTTTTTCATCGTTTTTTTATGACATATATTTCCCATATTATACCTTCTTCTTTCAAGATAATCAAGACTTAATTGATGAATTTCTTAGGAATTTTTGTGAGTATCAAGATTTATTCAACACAGATTCAATTAAAGAGCATTAATAGAAATTATTTCTTATAGAAATATACGCCACATTGTTGTGTGAAACAAAGAGGGTATTACTGTAAGATAATATTCCATGTGATTCCGTAATGAAGAAAGACACCTAACTATGGTTTATCAAAACATTAACTATGACGTGGGGGAGGGACATGCAAGTTTTAGAGTTAAGACTTTATTCTACAGAAGTTAATTGATATAATTTCGTTTATCTTTTATATTAGTCTTCTTTCCATAACCAATCAAGTGTAATTTTTCATTTTGTGTTTTAAATTCTTTAATCTTTATTTTTCATCCAAAACAGTCAAAAATCTTGTTCGGCAAGTGTAACATTACAATCTTCCAACGTCGGCAATTATTGTAAAACACCGAATTTATCTTTCATTTTCCTTCCAAATTCAAGATTCTATGTTTCTTTCCTTTCTTCCAATTCATTTTAACTTCTTATACTCTTTACACTTACATTCTCCAATATCATTTTAACTCCTTCAAGAACTAGTCCAATTAAATAGATAAAAAATTTAAAGACGGAAAAAAAATGAAATTTCTGCTAACAATCACTTCGAGAAGTCCGGGAGAATGTGGAGTAAAAACCGACATTTCTTTTTCAAGAGGTTTCCTTCCGTTTAATTTCTCTCCAAAAATATGGTACTATACAAATCATCGAGGGATTTCTGGTTCAAAATCATAAACAAAATTCAACATCCAGATAATGAAAAAATACAGGTAATATCTTTTCATAATAAACGTGTGTATCCGATACCTACAAACCATAATGTATTCTTTTTGAAAAAGGAAAATAATTTTATGTCAATTGGTTCCAAGAGGATAAGTAAAAATTTTTTATTACTTGGTTTTCATAAATTCTGTAACAAATTTTTGTTTTGCTTCTTGTCTCCATATTGCAATTTTGTAAGGCAGGTTATATCAATGTGTTTAATTTATTATCGAAATTTCTTAGGTTTAGGTCTTTCTAAACAAAATTTAATTACAGACCTCTCACAAACTAAATAGTCTTTTATCGATACATTTCTCCTCTATTAGAACACTTTGTATCAGTTGGCATTATTATACTCCTTCCATTTAAACAAAAAAGATTTTTTTATAAATTGGAGATTATGGGAACTAAGTCTGCCGAGATATATAAATTTTCCAGCGCAAATGTTGTGTGTTTACATTTCTACAACAGAGATAAATAGAAAATAATTTTCACTTCTATTGTACTACAACTATTTTAGGATATTATGTGTAACGATTATAAAGATTAATTACGGGAGAAATCGGGATTTTATTCAGTGGCGAAAAGAGTATAATTTTTTGAAATATTTAGAATGGAGATGAAAGAGAATAATATGAACATTCATTAACTACTGAATTTCTCTCAATATCGTTCACTTAAATCACAATCCAGTATGGCTAAAAATATTCTCAGAGACAACAAACAACATAACAAAATCGCGTTTGTAACAGCTTTTTGAAAATCCATAATTGGAATAATTGATATTCGTTACATTTGGAACCAGAAATATTTAGGTCAAACTTCTTTTGTTGTTGGATCAATTGACATAAATAGTGTACTATTCGCTAAACAGAATTCTTTAGCGATTGTTAATAACATTTCCTTATTATTACAGCTAAACTTCTCTTAAAATGCTTGAATACATCTGATACATGATTCCTGAAAAGACCTCCGCGAAAATGTTTAAATTTTGAGTAATTCATCATGGGATAGATTAATAAGAACCGTTCAATTTTAACTCTGATTTTCTGATATTTTTTTAACATTCAATCAGAACTATCGAACTTTGAAGGATTTTTTTCTTGTTTTATTATTCTGTCTAATCTGTTTTGAAAACCTATGATAAACGAACTTGGAGATTTGGAAGAATAATTTCTAATAGGGAATGTTTTGTGATATACGAACGGAAATAGAGTATTGTTCCGGAAATACCATTTTTGTCTCAAGTTACATTGCCCAATCTAGAACAATTAAAACATTTAATGTTTTCTTTGACTTTTTTGTAAATTTCACTCAATTCAACCTATTTTATTTTTACTATCAGTGCATTTTAATAAGTCAATCATTGGAAGACTCTAATAAAAAAATCTGTAATTGTTATTTTTCCATCAACCGAGGGCCCATAACGATTTCCCAGTTGCAAGTCTTCTAGAATCACATCATCGAAGTTCTTCTGCCTACTTATTCTAAATACTTAGATAAAATCTCTCCTTTATATAGATCGGGAAAATAGTAAACATTTTCAAAAAATCCTAATCCAAAATGAGCATAATATTTCCAGATCGCTGCTTCAAAAACACCAAATTTAAAATCTGATTCAAAAGCCATTAAGATGTTTGAGAAATAACATTCACTTTTTGAATACGAAATAGTTCCCTTCGTTTGAAATTGTGCCTTAATTTGAGCCGCACAGTTTTCGATCTTCTTCTATCAAAGTTTATTTGTGATTTGTCTTTCCTGTACTTCAATCTTAAGAAAATTAAAAACTGTTATAAAATTATCGATTAATCTAACATTATCCGAGTTTCCAAGATCGATGCTTTGACCAATCTTGGTTTTTGTTTTGAAAAGTTCCGAGAAAATACTAAAACTGGAAGTTAGACGAGCCAAAAAGTTATCTCCAAAATCAATATTAAACCTCAAGTTTTTCATTTTATTCGAGTTTTCATTTACAAATGTTTTGTTCTACATAATTGGATAGAAATTTTTAAACTCCGCGCATCCCTTTTCAATATCAGCTTAGCATTATTTTTCCTGTAGTCCGCCCCATTTAATAATGAGAAAAATTTTAGAAATTTTAAACATCATGTATAAGAAAAGATATCATTTTTTCATCGATCCTAATCGTTACGGTTTTTATACAGAAAAGATATAAATTTTAGTAAAATAATTAAAAAGAATTAGAGTCATTTTTTAATGATCCTACGTCTCGTCATAATCAGCGATTCCTCTTCCCATATAAATTTTGGCGAGATCCTTCGAGCGTCACATATTTCAATAAAATTTGCCACTAGGAATTAGAAGTAACCAGCTATCTATAATATTAGTTTCCAATCAACTGTATCTGTATAAAAGTTATTTTTTTTCATCCAAAAACTTTATACTCCAAGTGTTGACATAGATCTGGACACAATGAACAGACATGATGTTCATCTTTTAATTGATAATGTCATACATTTTTCTTTGAAATGAACTCTGATGATAAAGTTTTGTAATATTTAGCAAATGTTATAAGCTAAGACCAATTCCAATTTGTTTACCGACGTATAATTACCGTCATCATATCTTTCGCGGATAATTCAGCTATTCTTGGAGAAAATATCTATCCCAATGTTCTATTTTTCAAATCTCTTTCTGTTGTGTTGCATTATAAAAAGATCGGCAAAGCACGTGTTAAATGTCCCCGCCATTCTTCTATTTATTAAGAAAAAATTTCAAGTTTTTATTAAATTGACTCTTTTTTTTTTGCGTTTTTTTTTTTTTTTACATTCAGCACATTTTCCCAGAAATATCTTTTAACTCCATGTGAATATTTGAACTTAGAAATATTTTATGATCATTTGTTGCCCAGTTTTTGCCTTATCACCTCATCACACTATATTTAGAAGCGCGCCATTTATACTAAAGGAGAAATATTTGTCATGGCATAGCCGCCTATTCCATTAAATCTGATGTTCGATGGCTCTAAAACTTATAACAACATGCTTCTTTAAATTTATTAAAGTTTTCTTCCTAATTTTTTGAAATTTGACAAGCATAAGAATGCATAGTAATTCAACAAATTTTATGACCACATATTGCTCAACAAGTTTTCGTAGCATCTAAAATAAAACTTATCAAAAGACTCTTTAAAATACTCTAGTAAGTTTCTTCAATTAATTTCACCAACATCGTCTTCTCTACTGATCTTTTTACTTCTTTCATCAAGTTTTCGATACAAATAGACTTCTGTTGTTAAAATCTTTTAACATGCTGTTTATGCATTTCTCATAATTTTGTTTTAGTTCACATTTAAACATTTTTAATAGGACTTTCTAATTGAATCATTTACAACAACAACAAAATTGGATTAATTCCTCTTTACTAACACCCGCTAATACTTTTTTCCTTTATAATTCAAAGGCAATTTTTAACATTCCGGGGATCATGTAAATCAACAATATCGATGTTTTCCTGATAATTTTAGAGGTTTTAAAATTTTGTTCTTTAACCAACAACATCATGTTTCTCAATACCAGTCGAACACGCGACAATTCTTTTCTTATTAGCCAAACTAATCAAAATTCTTTTCAACTTTGGATCGCTTCAGTAATTTTTATCAGCCTTATTCGATATGAGACATTAAATTGTTAATTAATTTTTTTACAACACCATCGATCCACTTCTTTTTCCAATGTTTTTTTTATTTTATCAGCAACTTCATTTGAACTCATGAAATTTGCAAGTTTGTTATCATATTCTGCTTTAAAATCTTCAATCTCGACAGCAAACATAATCTGAATCTGGAAGGGTTTGTAATAAATTTTCTAACTTGTTATCCAAACTCATTTCTCAAACTATCAAAATTGAAACTATTATCTAAACATTTTGAATAATTTTGTTGTACCAAATACGTCAACAAATATTTTGTGAATCAATATTTATTCTAAGCAATAATTTGTTAACAACTTCTTTAAAATATTTTTTTTTACCATTACTCATTTCATTCAACACAAAAACACATAAATGACCACAAATTGGGGTATCTTTATAGTCATTGAATCTGAGAATCATTGTAGTATAACGCTTTGATTTTTCAAATATTTAATCAATTCTATAGGTGTTTGGTCCTCAAATCTTCCATACGAATCAAAATAACATGCATTCTTATCATTTTTATAATAACAATTCCAATGCGTTCCACTTCCCAAAATCGATGTCTAAATTTCACATTTCCACATTCAAAATTTCTAATTTCTTAACTTTTTCAGGTAATGTATCTCTCATGAAGATTCCTCATAAAATGTTTAATATTTTTTGCAGATTTCTTCCAATTCCCCGAATGTTAAAGGTTTAAATTTTTTTTTTCAATGTTAGATTTCACGTAATTCAAATTTTTTTACATCTAAACCAGATCCTGTAAACATCTTCCAACTCTTTATCTAACCAATTTAAAAATGTTTCGAACAATAGGAATCAACATCCATTTTAAACGATTGTAGCATCTTTCCGAACATAAAGAACAACATTTTTAACAACTGGAATATTTTCGTCCAAAATCTAATAAATCTTTCAAAAGTCCCACCATTTTTGATTTCTTATCAACTGATTATAAGAAAATTCTATTCTGGTTCCTTTATTGTTTTTCTTATGTTTTTACGAGTTTAATGTATTGTCTATTTGTAAAAAATATCTTATTCTTCGGCCATTTTTTTAGTTGATCTATTTTAAATTGAATACTAACGGGTATTTATCTTAAAAGCCCGGATTTTATTTTTTTCCTTTCTAGAATTTTGCTGAAGTTTACGTTCACCTCCATTTATATAATTAAAATTTCAAGTTCTCTTTGATTCCCCATTCCCTAGTTTTCTCTTCAAAAACATTGCTCCAGCTGTTGGAAGCGCAACAAATCTTTCACCTAAACTAGCATCTTTTTGATTTATAAAAAATCTATCCCATTGCCTTTTATCTTGCCAAAAACTTTATCTTGCGGATATGTCTGGAATTTGTGTCCTCTATGTTTTGCATAAAAAAATATCGGTGTTTCCATAGCAGCTTTGATGCTTAATTTATTTATACCAGGATTACTCCTCTTTTTAGTCCTTATTTTTCGAGTTTTGTGCCAGGCCCCCAGATGACTGATAAGTTGGTACGTGTTACATTCAAAAAAAGGTAAATTGTTGATAAAATTCATTCAAAAGTTCCACTACCCTCAAATCATAGATGAACTTTATTGCCCAGGCAAAAACTCGTTTTAAAATATATTTAATTCCCCATCCAGGTTTTGACAATTTTTTTTTTTTTTCAATCATTTCATCAAGTTTTGTTCGAAATAAAATCTTTAATCGGCATTTTCTTTTCGTTCAAAAAAATGTGTTGTTTTCCAGCCTTTGTTCTTGCAGCATAAATATAATTAATAATTCCCCATCGAGTTTTGTTCAAATCGCTCGAGTATATCTGTATTCAATCTTATTATCACTGTATGTTTCTCACACCTGATCCCTTCGATTCGGTTTTTCCCAAAATTGGGTGTTAATCAAATTGAGATATTTTTTTACCTTTACTTGATTTTGGTTTCTTAGTTGATGGATCATTAATTTTTGTAAATTGAATCAGATTTTCCATAAAAATTTCAGTAATACTTTTTTTCAAGTCTTCTTCAGAAATATTAAAACGCGTCTTTTTGGAACATCAGTGCCTGTTAATAATCTCCATAAAACCTTTGCGTTCCTTCATATGTTTTTTCATTAAATAATGATATCATTATAGCTCAAAATTCACGGGCAAATTATCCAATCATAATAACTTTTCTTTTTTCTGTCCCAATACCAAACCAAAATTTATCATCCTTTGCTCTAGCGATGTTTGAAATTGTTTTGGGGGTACCAATTTCACCTAATTATTATATCCGTATGTTCCAGGGACTTATTGGTTGCAACTATGGTAGAAGTCTTTCAATGATTCGAGGGTCTAAAATGGTTGTTGAAGCATGGTTAATTTTGGCAAATTCAAACTCAGATTTGGTATCGAAATATCAGCAAATGGTCGTACAACTGGAACCAAAATTCCATTAAATCTTTGATTATCGCTTTAAAACATGTTTCAGCAATTTTGGCCTCAAACATTTTTTATTGCAGAAATTTGGTTACAGTGTTGATTAATTTTTTTGAATAAATTCTTGTTCTTTTTTCATCAATTCGAATCTGTTCTTTAAATTCTTTGATTAATTTTCCTTTTCTATTTGATAATTTTTTTTTCTTCTTTTTTAAAGGGGGCCAATTTTTAAAGGGAAAAATTTTTCGAAAGTTGAAACGTGAAAAAATGAAACCGGCGTAAAAAAATGCTAAATTTAAAAAAAACCCCCTGAAAAAAACACGAAAAATAAAAAAGAACGGGAAAAAACGGAAAACAAAATCGGGCCCCGTGGTTAAATTTGGGCTCGGAAAAAAACTCCCCC
>NW_025785351.1:0-19642 GCF_021130785.1 Homalodisca vitripennis
AACAAACCTAAAAAATTTTTTAAAAAAACGCGACTAATTGATTACATAAATTTCCAAAAATCATTCTTTCCCAAATTCACCTTTTAAATTTGGGTTATTTTTTCCCTAAACATTAAAAAAAAAAAAACTACATTCACAACTAAAAACCACACAAATTTCACAAACAAAACCATCACACACATCCAACAAACAGCACACAAAAACACACAACTAACACCACATTTTTTCACAACTAACACAAACAAAATCAAAACTACACCCCCAAACACCCTAATTTCCCCCCAACCCCTACATCACAACAAAGCACCACACTAAAACACAACTAGCACCACACAAACCCAAAACTAAAAACCACACTAATCACAACTACCCCACACTAAAAACACAACTACACCACACTAAAATCAAACTACCACCACCTACATCCCCAAATACCACCCACTAAAATCACAACAAACACCACACCTAATCACACAACACCCCCAACACACCCAAAACCAGCACCACACTACACACAACAAACACCACACAAAACCACAACAAACACCACAAACACAAACAAATTAAAAACAAATTTAATTTTAAAAGAAACCAAAAATTTTTAACGAAAATTTTTTCAATGTTTTCAAAAAGGGAAAAATTCCTTATTTTTATCTTTTGGGGATTTGAAAAACCTGATAAAACCCTGTCAAAAATTTACGTTTTTAACCCCAATTTTTAAACCCATATGAGAACATTTTAAAAAAATTTTCAAATTTTCTATACAAATTTTGAGTTCACTCCTTTTTCTCCCCTACTTTATTTTTTCAAAGTAAATTATGTTTTAAAAAATTTTGTCGACGGGCCCAAATTTTACCCTTTAACGAAATAATTTTTACACAAAATATTTTTTGTTTCACTTATAAATATCACTTTTTGAGATGATACACGTAATGAAAAAAAAAATTTATAAAACGTAGATGCCAATCTGTTTAAATTTTAAAAGAAAACAGGGTTTCTTGGGTTGTTCGCTACAAATTATTGAAAAATTTAATAATTATATAAGTTTAAATTTTTAAAACACGAAATCATTTCCATTGCTCCAAAAAAAACAATACGGGAAAAATTTCTTTTTTTCCAAATTGGGTTTTTTTTGGGCAACCTTTTTGAAACCAAAGGTTTTCTTCGGGAACTCCACAAATAAAAATTTAAAATTGTTTGTTATAAAATTTAAATTAAAATAACATAAAGGGGTAAAAATTTAAAAAACCCAAAAAATTTTTGGGAAATTTTCATTTTTAAAAAAATAGTTATTTTTTAAAATTTTAATTTTAACAAACAATGTTAAAAAAATTTTTTTTGTGGGGTTTTCCTGAAATAAAAAATTGGTTTTGAAAGCCTCGCCCAAAAAAAAAAAACAATTTGGGGAAAAAAATGTTTTTTATTAACATTTTGTAATATTAAAAATTTTCCAATTTTTCCCCAAAAACTACAATTTTCTTTTATTTTACAAAATCAGAACATTAACGATAGAGAATTTTAAAAATAAAATTTAAAATTTTTTTAAACTTAACTATGATTTAAATTTATTTCCATTTGTTTTTTCATAATTATTATTTTAAACCTTATTACGTTTTTAATTGATTTCAACCCTTTAGTTTATTTCCTTACCGGTACCAAAATTTGTTTGTTTTTATTTTTTTTAATTTACTTTTAATTAATTGGGTCTACCGTTTCTAAAACATTAAACTTTATATATAAAGTAATTTTTGTAAAAGAAAGGAAATTTTAAAGGGCCCCTTTGATACATAAAATGACTAATTGCCCCACATACTAACTTAAAAACCCAAAAAAAGAATGGGGATGGGAAAAAACACTGATATTTCCCAGGGCTTTTTCCCAAAACTTTTTGGGCAGACAAAACAAACCTAATTAAAAAGCTTTTTTTAATTATGGGATTCTTCCCAAAAACTTTGTTTTTTGATTTTGTTCCCAATTTTCAAAATATATAAAAAGTGAACTTTTTATCTCCTTTTCAATAGGTTTTTAAAAGTGATTTAAACTGTGAGGGTATTTTTTAAAAAAATTCAAAAACCCATAGAACCCTTTAAAAACCCTTTAATTTTCACATTATTCTAATCTTTTTAAAAAAAGGGGGTCCTTTGGGTAGTGGGTTTTTTATTAAAAAAATTTACTTACCCCAAAAATAGCCTATTTTTGGGAAAAGGGGGGGTCAAATTATTTCATACCTCAAAAACACCTGATTTTATATAAAACCCAAACCCCCAAAGTACATCCCCTTTAAACCAATTTATTTAAAAAAATTAATAGAAGGGGGGGTGGGGCTTTTAAACAACCCAATTTTTAAAAAAAAAAAAATTAAAGGGAAATATTGTTTAAATATAAAATTGGGGGATTTTTGCGTTTCAGGGTTTGATCGCCCTTTCTTTAAAATGGCTGCGAAACACCCGACTCTCTGTTTTTCACTCTTTTGGGGTTTTTCGATATGGGCCACAAAGTTTCCCTCACTATCACGAAAACCACATGGGAACCCCCAGAAAGATGATTTTAACAGCAAAAAAAACTGGGGATCCCTATTTTTTGGGGAATAAAACTGAGTGAAATGGCAATACCTGGAAACCAACCAAACCTGACCCACCTACACCTAACACTGGGCGTCACGTAAAAAAAGGGGCTGAGTTTCAAGCAGCAGCTGAAATACAGTTGATTTTTCGACATCAGGGGAAAACAAAAAAAGACAAACACATTTCCCGTTTCACAGTGGCACATATTCCTAAAATTAACTTATAGCATTTTTTTAAACAGCGTCGACCTCTTTTCCCCAAAGCAACCCTTCGGGGGGAACCCGGGTTTGGTTCTCTAAAAAGGGGAAAACCCCCGTTAAAACACTCACCCGCAAACGACACACTTTTTAAAAAAACTTTTCAAACCGGGACTCCGACACTTATCTATGAGACAAACAACAGATGCTTATCTCTAAAGAGGGCGAGAGGCAAAATTTTTAAAATAATTTTTTCGGGAAATTTCACCAATTTGATTCCATTTGGATTAAAATAACGGAACGATGTGTGGACATACAAAGATAATAGTTCTTTTAAGTACTAACTGGGGATTTGTACAACAATGATGATGTGGTGAGAGTGTGCAAGAACCAATTGGGAAAAATTCCCCAGGAAACGGAGATCCCAAAAACATTTTTACAATTTAAAATTATCTCCTCAGGCTTGGGGGTTTCTTTCCGTTTACTTTGTAGCACAGTGGGCCACTCTTCCCTCAGGGACATCTGCTCCCCGGTTGGCCACAGGTTTGACCAACTTTCCAGGGTGGTCCGACTCCTTACCCGGGGATTTTCCCCAGAGTTTCTTGTTTTTATCGGGATTTTGCACGATTGCATTTGAGGGTACAAATACTCTGACTCATGATAAAATCCGTGGGAAAAAACGAAATACCCTAGGGGTAGCCGAAGGACTGTCGGAATCATTGTTGCAGATTTCCCCCTGGCGATTTAAACTTGATATCTAATATTATAAGAAAACAATGACGCTTTACAAGAAAAAAAACGATTAATAAAACTACACAAATTTTAATAAATCACCATATCTTGTCAGTTTAGAGTAATTTTGCTTTATAATAATGTTAATTACAGTAAAGATCACTAAAGTTGTCTTTGATTACATCGTTGGTGGAAACAACATACACCCAAACATTATACATAAAAAGAGCTTAATTTGGTTAGTTGTCTAAAAATTAATTAACTTACTGAACCTATAATTTAAAGGCTTATTAGAGAAGAAACTGCCAATGGCAGCACAACACACACACAATTGTTAACTGACACACCAAGTTATGTAAAGTTATTAAATTCTTTATTTATTTTTCATGTATTAAAAATTGTTTGATGTTTAAATGTAACAACATCATTTTATATAATAAAGATAACATGTTTGCATTAGTGAACAATTAGTTACCGCTTAATCCCATTTGTTTCTATATCTATAAAATTGCTTACTATCTAAGCAAAGACAAGTTCAACAAGAGCTGCAGTACAAGTTAAGTTTTACCAGAAAAAATGCTACAAGGGCAAAGTTTTTGAACAAAAACTGTAATTACATTATGTTGATAATTTCTCACAATGGAATAATTTAAAAACTTCGTTTTTTAACCAAATAATTTTAAATTTAAATTTGTTTGTTGATTTGTTAAAGATCTAAAACTATTACACTTGGAAAATCCTGGAACAGACGAACAGACTATTATAAAACCAATAGCCTTTCTCGGACCAAGAGGAACCTTTTGTACCATGTCCAAATTATGTAAGCACTTTCGTGCACATGTTACATGCTGGTAGGAAACTTTTATATCATGAGTTATCGCACGTCAGGGTGGACCAACAAACGGACAGATTGTCCTTTTACTATATTTACTAAAATCAATAACTCTTTCTAGGCACCAAGGAAACCTTTGTAACCATGGGTCCAAATTATGTAGCCACTTATGTGCACATGTACCATGCTGGGAGAACTTTTCTAGAATGAGTTATCGCACGCCCGAAGTTGAACCAACAAACGACCCAGATTGTCCTTTTTAACTATATTATAAAATCATAACTCTTTTTTCGGGACACAAGAGGAAACCTTTTGTACCATGGTCCCAAATATGTACCCACTTGCGTGCACATGTACCATGGCTGGTAGAACGTTTCTACCATGAGTTATCGCACGTGGGTGGACCAACAAAACGGGACAGATTGTCCTTTTTACTTTATTACTAAAATCAATAAACTCTTTCTTGAAACCAACGAGGAAACCCTATTGTTCCATGGTTCAAAATTATGTATTCAGGTCGTCAGCTCATTAAAGGGGGCCTTCCCGGAAGATATTGAAACTTCTTGACCAAGTACACAGGCTAAAAACCACAGACGCACTTTTGGCTTTCTGGGACCTAAAATTCAAATTTCCCTTCTGTGAACCAAGAGGATTCCATGTACAAACGGACGGCGAACACTGAACACGATCTCAATAAGGACTTTTGCTCGGTCATATAATATTCAATCAGAAATATAAAGCTCTGCGATAATAATTGGTAGTCAAATAAAAATAAATATATACTTTGAAAGTAGTTCTAATCAATCCCGTCTAGCTTATGTTCTCAAGTATATAGCGTTGAATTCTTACATCATTAGTCAAGAGAGATATAAAAGTGTATCTGGTATCTTTATTATTTAATTTCACCTGGACAATACTCTTACCATTTTGTATGACATCAGTTATTTTTGATTCTAAAAATAACTACTTGCACAAATAATAATAATAAATCTTATCTGGTAAAACGGCAAACTTTTCGGACCAGTGGATATTATATGATATCGTAAATGCAAAATACTTGCGTTACACCATCCTAGACGGATGAAGTCCTAAATGTAAAATTTTATCTAAAAATGTATATGAGTTACTGTTATTTAATTTTATTTTATAGGTCATTATTTAAAGAAACCAACAGATCATTTTGAGAAATCTTGTCGGTTGTGGGTTTTTTCTGTGCGTCCGTAAATGCGATAATTATTGAGGTTCTAGAGACTTTAAATCTGGGTACATGGGATTCCTCTTGATCCAAAAATATTATGCCTATTTGATTTCGTAGTAGGGGGGGTCAATAGGTTGAATGGTCCTGAAATCAGGGAGTCAATTCCATGCGTCAGCATCATTTCCATATGAATGTAGTGCTTTACATTCACATATTATAGCTCTTCTTCTATATTATGTGCCACGGATTACATAATATTGAAACCGACTATGTTTAAAAAAAGATAAATATTTGAAGATTATTAAGTGTATCTTTAATTTTTGTATTTTCCAGACGGCAATAATACACGGAAGATGTAGGCACACCTTTCCTCTACTGTTACTTGGATTAACATTTGATTTAAATTCTCAATAGCCTCTAAAAGTATTCAACAGTTCCTAACTGAGATGGGTTTGGATTTGGACCGCTGTTGTGAAATAATGTTTGATCTAATAATGTCAACTCGATGACTCGTGTTGATGGATAAGTTGATCGATAGGCTCCCTGACAGGTTTACAATTATAGACAAATAAAAAAAAACCCAAGACTGTTTAAAAAACTACTATAGAAGTTAAACTTGTTTTACGTTCTATATGGAGATTACGTTTTGAGAAAATAAAATCAGAATAAAGGAAAAGTTTTTTGTGTCTTTAGGTACTATTCGGGTGCTCGCAGTAACGGGGGGGATGCCGACTATTTTTGAAAAGTTTTGTCTTGACCACGGACCTACAAAATCTTACAAATTTTTTTTAATTATAAAGGAACGAGGCTTTATTTTGCTTACAGTGACATTTGCATGTTTATTATAAACAACCGGTTCTTTTTTTCTGTCTCCTAAAGGATGGTGATATTAGCGTGGAGGAGACCATTCTGTCCATATCTTACTATTCACTATTAACCCATTACTGGTAAAATAGATAGACCACATCAAGTAACTCTATAATAATTTTAATAAATTGAATGAGTGTTTCACGTGGACCTGAGCTTAAATTTAAGTGCCCATATAGTTTAAATTAAAATTTCTCGACGTAATCGATAAATGTTTTTTCAGGAACGGACTGGAGTGGGTTTGGGCATCCACTAACAATCGAAAACAAAAACTTTGAAATTCTATGAACATTGTCTTGTGTTTATTTTAATAGGATTGTCGCATACAAAGGGGCCAGAAACCTTTCATTTTTGTGTATTGTCAAGTTATGTATAATTTGATAATAGTATGATTTAAGTGTATATTAAATATTTTAAAGATGAATGAGGGAAGACGATTATTTATGAAAAACATTATACTCAATTGTTTAGCGGTATAATAATAATTCATATGAAAACCGGATCATAGATTGGATTTAATTTTGTTAAAATACTAGAAAAATTTCAAAAAATTTTTTTTGGGGGTTAAAAGAGTACAATACAGTGTTGCGATTGTATAAGAATCTTTTGGGTTCTTTTTATTGACCGTGATGAAAGGTATTCGGAAAAAATTTTTTTATATAGGATGTAAGTGAGAGCTGAAAATAAATTATTAAAGGTCTCTAGTTCTGTTCATATATTCGAGTTACAGTCGGGAAAATACGCATTTTCGCCTGAAAGAGTTATCAAGTTTAACAGTTTTCACATAAGCATAAAACTATGTTATACACAAATGTAATTTACTGTGCAATTTATAGCCTCGGTGGTACAAACTAAAATTTTGGCGTCTATTTCATTGTTATCCATATTGTACAAATTATTGGGGGCAGTTGCAAAGCAAAGGAGGGGATCCGGGGGGTCCGCGACCCCCCCCCCCCCGAAATATTAAGATGTTTTTAAAATAATACGGACACAGTTTATTAGGCTTTGGGCGTGTGATTCCGAAATCTTGAACGTTGAAGTTGATACAAACCCTGCCTTTATCCATGTTGAACCTTCACCTGCACAAATGTTAAAATTGTTTCGTCAATATTTACACACTTAAATTAAATAACAGTACCCACGTATATAGTAATAAGTCTCCAGGATTGGTTAATTTTCATTCGAAATGTATCGATTTTAAGTGAAAACTGCTCTTTTCCCAAGTACAAGTTTTTTCATCTCCTAAAAGGGAAAAACAATCCGCACTGTTTACTGCTTGAGCAACCTTTTCTGTTATTAAGTTTTCCATGTAATTTTTTCAATTAATTTCATTCTGAACTTCAGTTCTAATAAAGGTTGCATTTCGTTGCACTATTGAAGAGGTGGTTTTTTTTTAAACTTTCATCGGGGGAGGATCTGTACCGAGCTACGTCGTAAATTGCCCTCCTTTTCTAAAGGGTGTTTGTCGGCCGGTCAGTGGCCACCAATGTCCCCAAAGGGGCTATTACATTTTCTCCCTCAGAATATAATTGTGTCAATTTTAATCGCTTGAGTGAAGCTATGTTTTGTTCTTTTTCTTTCTTCATCATGTGAATCCACATCACATTGATGCCTTCTACTCGGCCCCAGAATCGAACATCGTCAAGTTTCAGTATTTATACAAAAAAAATTTGATCTGTACTAGAGTTGCTCGTGATAGTAAATTTGACTATTACATCTTTCACTTTCTATATGGCTTAGTTACTAAAGCTCTTATTTTTGGTTTTTTACCTTTTTTACCAGTTAATCATTCCGCAAATGTCACACAAAAACGTCCTCCGGATCCCCCTGGTTTCGGCCCCCCCCGAACAAAAAATTTCTGGGTACGCTACTGTATGGGGGGGGCGCCAAAGCATTTCGCCACAATGCAAACATTTTTTTTTTTTTTTGTCGGGCCTGGGGGGGGTGGGGCTGAACCTTTTCCCAACTTCTAAAAAACAGCGCCAAGGAATACCAATTTTTGGGGACAACGGTGCATATATTTTCTGACGGAGACCTTTTCCCTCTGTCCAGTAACCGTTTTAAATTTCCCCAAATCATTTCAAAATACAAAATTTTCACACTTGGGTATTGGGGGTTTGATAGTTTTCACTTTTTTGAAAAAAAAAACCCTTTTATTATTTACTTTTAACATTTCCAATAACAAATTTTTTTGGGGCAATTGCAATAAAAAAAATTTTTGAGTTTCTACATCTTCTTAAAAAATTGGACATTTCCCGGGGGTTATTTTTTTATAATTTAAATCCAAATTTTTTTTAAACGACCCCCATTTGAAAATTCCCTTATTTAAAACATGTTTTCAACTTTTGTACAACAATAGTTTAATCAAATCTTGTCTTTCAATCTTACAACAAATGACGAAAGAAAATTTTTTACAAAAGGGTGAAATTGATGATCACTGTACTTTTTCCCCTTTTTTTACCACAACTTTTAAATATCCCACCACATTTCCCCATGCAATTTTAAATTAAAAATCTTCCACTTCTTCAACTCATCATCAAACCATAACCCCCTTTTTTTTGAAACTATTCTTTTTTTTTGTTTTCAAAAAAAAAAATCAATTTAAAATAAAAAATTTTTTCGGGGGGGGTACCTCTGTCTACTAATTCTAATAAAATTTTAAAAAAATTTTTTATATATCAAACTAAAATTAAAATATAATGGTCCCTTTTGTTGTGTGGTGTTTTTGTTTTTTTTGGGTTTTGGGGTGGGTTTTTGTGTTGGGGTTTTGGATGAGTCGCCGCGCGCGTACATCGAAATTAATGAGGGCTCCGTGCTTCCAGACAAATCATCTTTATTCAAAAAAAACACACAATACATTTTAAATAACTCACTCAACTCAATTTGGGGGGGGTTTAAATTTAAATTTTAATTCTACAGTTAAAATTTAAAAAAAACACTTTTTTTTTTTTAAAGGAAAGGGTTTTAAAAATGCAATTACCCCCACAGGGGCCAGCCGGGGGGGGGACTCCCCAAAAAAAAGGGGTTTACCCACTAAAAAACCCCCTCTTTTTTTTTGGATTCTAAGGGGGATTTTTATTACATTTTTTTGGGGGCTACCAAAATTTTTGGTTTAAACCCCTTTTGGGGGCTCGCCCCTTTTTCCACCGCTCGTAAAGGGGAGGGGGCCCCTTTTCGCCCCAACCCTTTTTTTTTTCCGGGGGATGCCCCGGAGGGAACTGTAAAAAACCCCACCCCCTTCCCCCCCACCTCCGTAATCTTTTCGCAACCGTGCCCCGAAAAAACACTGATTTTCTTGTGGCCTGGGGGGAAACCTTTCCCAACGCAGACGGGGAAAAGGGTTTTTTCCGCGCCCTCGAAACACCCCTTTAAATGCAACCCCTAACCTTTTTTTCCCCCCTTTCCCCGGGACACTTGAAAAGCCACCTGTCAAACTGCGAGGGATTACCCAAACCTCACCACCCCCTTTTTTAACCCGGGGGAAACCCCCTCGAATCGCGCATTCACCCCCCTCGGTTCGCACCCCCCACTTTTCCCTCTGAAAGGGGGGGGCCCCCCCTTTTCGATTTCCCTTTTCCTTGCCGTTCCCCCCTTTTTCCCTGACAAATCCCTTCCTCTCCCCTCCAAAGCTTGCCCGGGAATACCTCAACCCACCGGGGGGGGGGCCTTTTTCTACCATACGAACACCCCGAGCCACTTGACCAAACCCCCGGGAAACCCCAACCAAATAAACCCTTTGGGGTAAGAGCTCTGCCCACACCCCCTTCCCAAAAAAGGGACAGGGGGGGACCGGACATAAATTAACCGCCCTTCTGGGGCCGGGGCCCCCCCACATTGGCCATCATTTACAAGATAAACCCCTTACCCTTGTCCCCCTACGGAAGATCTGCCCTCTCCACTTACTAATTGGGGGTTAAAACAACAAAGGGGGTCACACAAATTTTTTTTATATGAAAAAAAAATTTTAAAACAGGGTACCAAACATTTAAATTTTTCAAAAAAAAATAACAAAGTAAAAGGTTTAACCCCAAAAAAAACACGACTACCCTTTTTTAATATCCCCAGCAAATACAACAAAAAAAAAATTTTCATCTGATGGGCTATTTTTACCTTTATACAAAAAAAAAAATTATATATTCCAAAAATTTTAAGTAAAAAAATTTAACCCCACAAAAATTAAAAAACAAGGCCAAATTTAAAAACGCAAGTAAAAACCCCAACAACCCAAACATGCAAAAAAATAACAATCATTTTAACTAAAAAAAAATTTTTAAAAAAACAATTTTTTAAAACAACTTATTTTTAATTTTTAATTGCAATTATTTACCCCCAAAAAATATTTTTAATTTTTCCCCTTTTAAATTTTAGCTAAAAAATTAAAAATTTTTTTCCCTAATAAATTTACAGCGTTTTAAAAAAACAATGGCCCCCCGCCTCGCCGATACACCTTTTTGGGACATCCATCCTTTTTTTCTTCTGGCCACTCCTTCCACCGGAATCCATTTTTTCCCCAAAATTTTTATTTAATACAAACTACATAAAAACATGTTTTGTACGCGATTACTCTATTAATTTTTTCTAAAATGGGACTTTTGAAATATTTTTTAAACATGCATTACAAAACCCATAAACATTAACTTTTTTAAAAATCAAAACATTATTTTAAAACAAATAACCTATGCTGCCCCCCCCCCCTTGGGCCCATAAAAAGGGCGCAGTGCATGTCCCTAACACAAATTTTAAAAATTTTTTTACTATGGGGTTGGGGGGTTTTTTCCCCCATAATATCAAACCTTTTCCCCAGATAAAAATCAAAAACCCTAACAATAAAAATTCTTTTAAAACCCCTACCCAAAAATTTTAATGGGGGAGTCCTATTAATTTTTTTTTTTTTTTTGACAGGGGGTTAGCTATTTTATCCCATTTTTAATATTGGGCCCAAAATGAAAACCCAGATACGAAAATCAAACCCCCTTTTAAAACTTTCACATTACAGAATTAAAAATTTTTGTTTATGGGGGAAACAAATCAAAAAAGGGGGTTTTTTTAGGTTGTTCTTAAAAAACACATCAACGCATTATCTTTTTTTTTTTTTTATAATATAATTTTTTTAAATTTTCAAGTAAAAAAATTTTTCCAAAATTTTTTAAAAATTTTTTATTTTTTAAAAGGGGGTTTTTTTTTTCCCCGAAAAAAAAAATGGGGGGAAAATTAAATTACTTAAAAAAAAAATATTGTTTTTTTTTTTTGCTCAAAACACCAAAAACATTGGCCCATTGTATTGAAATTTTATTTGTATTGATACCAAAATCTCACAAAATTTTCTTACCCCTTTTTAGCCCCAAAACAAGAGGGGAAAAATTTTTTGGGGGTTTTCTGGGTTTTAAAACTTTTAGTTTTTCACTTTTCAAAAAAACTTTAGGCGCGGGGTTTAAAAATCAATGACACTAAATTTTTCCCATCTAAGGGGATCCTTACCGGGGGCCCCCTTCTCATTTTTTATTCGACAATGTTATTTACCCAAAAAAAAAAATTTTTTTTCCCCTTTTTAAATTAAATTTCATAACACAGGGGACAGAAATTTACCCAATTTCAATTTTTTCAGGCCCATTTTTTTTTTTTTTTCCCAAAACTGAAAATTTTAAACCCCAATGTAAAAAAAAATTTTTAAAACAAATTAAACCGTTTCAAAAATGTTTAAAAACTTATTTGTTGGGAAAGGGCTTTCTACATCTCCGGGGGGTTCTCGTGTATAAAATGCTTCATTAGACCGATTTTTTTGCTTTAAAAAAAATTTTTTAAAAATTTTTACAAGAATTTATTGTTTTTTAGGTACTTTTTAAATTGTATGCGTTCTTTTTTGCTTTTTTAAAATTTACTTTTATACTGATTTTTTCCCTTCACAGAAAACCTTGATTCTTTTTTGTCAACTATTGTTTAAAAGATAAACTATTCTTATTCTTATCCCCAGAAACATCCAAACCCTTTTAGTTTTGGGGGAAAAAACAAAATAAAAAAAAAAGAAAAAATAAAAATGTCTTATTTTAGGGGGAAATTTGGGGCAAAAAACCCTCTCTAACACTTCATATATGGGGGGGGGTTTTAAAATTTTAAAAATTAAATTTTAAAAAAATTTTTTCCTTTTTAATCCGCCTAAAAATTTTTTTTCGTTTCTGATTTTTTTTTTAAAAATGCTCCCCTTTAAAAAATTTTTAAGGGAAAAATATTATCCACAAAAACCCTCCCCCCCCCCCCCCCCCCACAAAAAGGGGGCCCCCGGGGTAAAAGCCCTTACAAAACCCAAAAAAATCCTTTTATTTCCCCAAGGTTGGGGGTTAATTTTTTTAAAAAGGGGAAACAATCTAAATTTTAAATTCCCTCATAAATTTTTTCCACAAATGTTTTTTTCTTTATCTCCGAAAGGGGTTTTTACATTACACGGAAAAACATATGGCCCCTACATAAATATAACAAAAAAAATTTTTATTTTTTTTTGTTTCTTTCGACGTCTACTTAGGGGATTTTTTTTTATTTTTTCACCGTTTTTCCCCTTTTTTTCAAAAAACTACACATTTCCTTCTTTTTAACCCAAAAAAGGGAAAATTTTTCTACCACAAAACAAAAATCTTTATAAAAATATAAAAAGGGGGACTATTTTTTAAAAAAACAATTAAAAAATTTTAAAATATAATTTAAAAATATAAAAATTAAAAAATAAATTTAAAATAAAAAATATAAATAATTTTTAAAATTTTTAAAAATTCATATTTTTTTTTAAAAATTTTAATATTCTTTAATAAAATTAGCCAATAATTTATAAAATTTTTTAAATTAAATACTTTTTCCCCCAAATGGGAAAATTCTATAAAATTTTTACTAATATTTAACCTCTTTAATAATTACAAAATGAAATTTAATTGAAAAAATTTTTTTTTTAAATTCAAAAACAGTAAATCGATTTTTGGGGGTTATAACTGTATCAAAAGGGGTTTTTTTTTTTAATTTTTTTTTAAAAAAAAACCCCGGGGGAAAACATTCTTTAATGAAATTTTCTCTACCCCCAAAACAAAAAGCAAAAAAAATTTTTAAAAAGGGTTAAATCAAAATTTTTAAAAACAAATTTTTTTTGTTCATAAAAATAAATATTTCTTGAAAATTTTCGTTTTAAAATTTGAAATCTTAATCACACAACCCAACAAAAAAAAAAAAAAAAAAAAAATTTTTTTTAAAAGGGACTTTTTGGGGGTTTTAAAAAAAAATTTTCAATACTCAATTAACTTTCACAAACTGAAAAATATTAATCAAATATTGTAAATACTTTTTTTAATTTGATTTTCAAAAAATTTTTATTTTTTTAAAACAAAAAAAACAAAAATTTAAGGGGTTTCAAAAAAAATGATACATAAAAAATTCCCCACGAGAACAAAATTTTTATCCAAACACTTTCCATTTTTAAAAAAAAAAAATTAAAATTTCAAAGAAATTAAAAAATTTCCCCCCATTTTAAATTTTTTAAAGAAGAAAAAATTTTAAAATTAAAAGGGGAAAAGGGTTTTTCTATTTTTAAACTATAAACTTGTGCAGCTAGAATTTTTTTTTTTTCTTTAGATTTTAACACACACACACGTAATTTTTTGGGTGAAAAACAGGGACATAATAAACATATCCTTTCCTAATGAATAGCATCAAAGAATTATGATACATTGGAAATTTTTCTCTTCAATTTTTCCCTGCAACATTCCATATTTTTTAAAACTAAAATTTTCAGTCCCCTTGAAAATAAATTTTGGGCCCGGGGGGGTCTTTAAAACCGAATTCTTTTGGGTTTTTTTAAATGAGACAAAATACGGGGGGCCCATTAATTTTAGAAAAACTTTATAACTTTAAAAAAACAAATAATTTAAAAAACCAAAATTTTTTTATCCCCTTACTGGGAAAATTTAAAAATAAATTTCCCTGTACATAGTGGTCGATTTCACCTTTTTTAAAGGGGGCCCCGGGGGGTTTAAAAGAAAAAATTTTTAAAAAAGACACCATTTAGTTTACATCATTTAAAAAGTCTATTTTTCTAAAAAAAAAACCGCAAACCGGGCATAAAAAGGGTTTATCCACCCGGGAAAAAATCGCTGTTCAAAGTTTTTTAAAAAAAATTTTTTTTCCACTAAAACCCTAAAAAAAACTAAACGGACTGTTAGAAGTTAAAATACTTTTTGAACCATTTTAAAAAAATGTTCAAAATTTTTCCTTTCCCTCACCTTTTTTACGTTAATCAAAAAACCCCCAAAATTTAAAAAAGGTCCAAAAATTTTTAAAATTTTGTAAATAACGCCCATACTTTTTAATTTTTTTGGGGTTTTTTGGGGTTTCCCCCCCCTCACTCTCCAAGTGGGTATACAAAAAACCCCAAAAACCCGGGGATTTTGGGGCCCTTTTTTCAGAAAAATTTAACATAAAATCACTCCTGAAAACAAAACTCTAAAATTTTTTTTTTTTCATTTTTTTTCATCATAATTTCCAAAATAATTTTCCATCCGCGATCAAAATCATCTTCGTTTTTTTTTCCTCAACAAAAACCACGGATTTTTAAAACCCCCAAAATTTTTTTAAAATAATTTGCGAACTGATTCCACCTATTCCAAAATTTTGGTGCTCGATCAACTGTTTTTTTTTGGGGATTTTCAATAAAGACTAAGAATGTTTAATGCCCTTCTTCTTTTTCACAGTACGGGTCGCCCCAATCCCTCAACCTAAAAACTACCTTTGTCCACAAACGAGAAACGTGTACGTCTGTGAAAAAAAATTTGGAGCACTATCAAAAAAAAACATTGAAAAAATTTTTTATTTCTGCAAACTCTTACTTTAAATCACCCCCCCCAAACATCATTAAAAAAATTTCTTTCTGCCCCCACAAACGAAAATCTTTTTTTAAAAATTTTAACTTCAAACAGATATGGTTTTAAAAATTTATTGTACTTGAGGGGAAATAAAAAGGTAAACTATAGCAAAAACCCCCATTAGGGGAAGTCCATGGAGGGGAAAACCCGACCTGACACTGTTTTTTACTTTTCTTTTTACTTTTTTAAAGAAATTACATCAGCATTTTTCTGATTACCCCTAGCACATTGTCAAAAAGGCCGAAAGGGAAAAAATTTTTCCATCTACTTTAAATGATTCACTAAGTTTTCCCCCTTAATTTTTTAAAACACTACAAAATTTGTTATTTTTTTTTATAAGGGGTTTTAAAAATTTTTAAACTTTGAACCGATTTTTTTCCCACGGACAACCTTTTTTAAATCCGTTTTCGGGGGTTTTTTTTTAGTTCAATAGACATTTAAAATATGTACAACCAACTACTGTCGTTAAAGATTTTTCCCTTTCAACCCCCGACGGCCGTCCCTCAAAGGGGGAAAACCTTGTACCCCTTACCATAAAATAGCTTAAAAAATTTCCCCCGTAACGGGATACAAAATTTGGGGTTTTATATCCTTGTCGTTTAAAAAAATTTTTAAATCGTCCCAAGACTTAATGGCACCCTTTTAAAAAAAAAAATGAAGGGTCCTATAAAAATTTTTTAACGAGTAAGGGAGGGGGAAAATTTTTCAGTTTTACAAAATTCAACACTTTTTAAAATTACTTTTTACAACCGGGGGAAAAAAAATCCAAACAATCAATTTTTCCAAACATAAATTTTTGATCATTTAAAAACATTCCAAAAAAAAAAAAACCATTTTGCGGGGGGCCCAAAACCAAAACCCGATCGCTGCTGTTTTTCGGTTTTTTTTCCCCATTTTCAATTTTCCCAAATATAATTCTTTTAAAACCCATACGCTGGGTAGGGGCCCCTTATCCCCTATTTTATTAATCCTATTTTTCCCCGCTCATAAAAAGGGGAATATCGTTTTTATTTAACTAATCATGCCGTATCCTTTTCCCCAAAAGCAGTCAAAAAAATATCCATTCATACTAACCAAGACATCCTAAATTAAAACCCCCGGGGACTCGGTGAAACCAAAAGGGGGTCTCGAGAGTGATGAAATTAACCTTTTCGTAAATAAATTTTTAAAAAACATACAAAATTTTTAAATTTTTCTTTTCAAAAAATTAAAATTTTAAAAAAATATTTTTTTCCAGTGTCCCAAAAAAACCCGGGGTTTGGAAAAAACCCCTCATCATTCACTTTTAAAATTTTCCCTTTTAAAGTTTTTTAAATTTTTTTTTCCTTTCTTTTTTCAAAACATAAAACCCCTTCTGTAAACAACAAACTTAACCAAATAACAATGACACCTCTCTTTTTATTTTTTTTTTAAAAAACCCTTTTTGCAAATCCCAGTTATCAATCCAATGGGGTCCGAACAACCAAAACTGAAAAACTTTTTTTTTTTGTTGTAAAACAAAAAATTTTATTTAAAATTTTTTTAAAATCCCCAAATTTTTTTTAAAAAACCCCCCCCCAGAAAATTGGGGTTTTTTTTAGTTTTAAAAAAAAATGCACTTGTTTACCCCCCCTTAAAAAAGATCCCATTCTCAAATTTTCCAAATTATAGACCGATTATATCTTAAACCCCCCTTTTCTAAAGGTTTTTTTAAACCCTGTCACTCTCACTTTTTTGGGCATTCTGCTTCAACCAAAAAAATCAATATTTCAATCCCCTAAAACATTAACCAATAAAATAAACACTTTCGGGAAATTACTCCCCATTCCATACCCAGGGGCCCCCAACTATGCCATTTTTCTGTTTGATTTCTCTAAACTTTGACACCTCAATCATAACTTTTTTTCCCCCTTTTAAAAAAAAAAATGTGTTTTTATTCCACTCCACCGGGGGGTTCGAAAAGTATGGGAACAGCCAAAGGGGATAACTTTTTGGGGGGGGCTTCAAACTATACAAACCCATTACTGTTCCCGTCTCTTTTAAAAAAAAAGACAATATAAAGTATTTTGAAACCTTTTTTTACCCTTTTTCCTGGGGCCTACCCCATAATAACTCCCCTTTTAAAAAATTACTGACATTAAGAAACGTCAAAAAAAATTAAAAAAGACTTAACGTTTTTAAGGGGAAATAAATCATTTAAAATTTAAAACCCCCCAAAACGAACCCTAAATTTGGGGCCCCCGAATTTACAAACCCCTTTTTTAAAAATAACAATTTTCCCCCCAAATTAAAGGGTTTAAAGGGATATTTTTACCTTACTTTGACAAAGTTTTAAAAAAAAGGGGGGATTATAAACAAAACTCTTGAAAGACTACACATTTATTAATACTTTAAAAAATTTGAAAATTTCACATTAAAAAATAAAACATTTATAAAAGTTTTTTGGGGAAAAATTTTTTTAACTAATCATTTTAAAATTTTTCCCCCTTTTAACATGTATCAAAATGTTTTTAATGACATAAATGTTAAAAAAAATGACAACTACAAAGAAACACAAACTTTGCTCTTTCATCTTTTAATTACCTACACACACTGTTTTTTTCCCCCCAGAACAAAAAATACTTAAAAAACCATACATAGACAATGCAATGGCATCACTGGACATACATACTTTACCGTTTACCCCCATACTTGCCTACTAAATTAACTGGGGAAGCTAAAAAATTCTCCTCGGGGTCTCTACTCGACAATTCTCATCAAATTTTCCTTTTTTCCAAAAATTTCCCTTTTCCTTTACTGCTTCACCTCGAATTTTTTCTTGTTTTCCTTTCCCTCAATGGGCAACCATTCATTTTTTTCAATGGTTGAAAAAAATTTTTTAAAAATGTGGATCCCAGGCGAAGGGGAAGGGGCAAGGGTTTTTGGAAAAGTTTGCTTCCGCGCCGCGTTTATACTTCCTTCATATTTTTATAAAACGCATAAAAAACTTTGTTATTTTTTGAAAAATATTTTTTCTATAAACAAAAAAAGGGTTTTTTTTTTTAAATTGGGAAAAATTTAAAGGGTCTAGTTAAATTTAGTTGAAAATTTAGCCCCCAAAAATTTTTCCCTTTAAAAGGGGTTTGTAATTTTTAGGGGGGCAAATATAAAATTTTTTAAAAAAAATTTTTTTTTTATTTTAAGGGAAATTTAAAAAAATTTAAAAATGGCCCATTTAAATAAACTACAAATTTTCGCCTCAATAAAATTTTTTTTTCATTTTGACTTTTTATAAAAATTCGTTTCTTTTTCCCCTTTTCTCACCTAAAACACTCATTTTTTTTTCTTTTTGCAAGGGGTTAAACCGCTGTTTCTTCCACATTTTTAACCGGGAAGAATAGCTCATTGAGTAGGTTTTATTCTTCCCCTTTGTTTTTTTTTCTTTTCAGCTTTTGGGTTAAATATTTATTGTAAAATTTTTTTCTTTTTTTTTTTTTGTGACTTTCATCAAATATTAAAGTTAAAAAAAAGTTACTTTTTTTTGGGCGGGTTACAGTAAACGCTATTCTCAAATCTCATAAAGCAAAAAATTTCTTTTTTCAAGGGGAAACCCAAACATACCTACAATTTTTAAAATATTTAATAATTTAAAAATACAAAAAAAAAATTTTTTTAAAAAAAAAACACTATATTAAAATTTAAAACACTAAATTTAACTTTACTAAATTTAAAAAATTTCCCCCCCAAAAAATCACAAAATTTTTTTAAAAAAAACCAATTTTCCTCTGGTTGGGGGTTTTTTTGCTTCAACATCATTAAGGGGGTAATTTCTTTTTTTTGCCAAGGGGGGGAAAAAATTTTTTTCTTTAGGGTATGCCCGCCATTTTGGGCCCTTTGGACATCCCCAGAATAAATTAGCTTACCCCTTTTTAAATTTTCCCTCAACCCAAAGCATTAACTTGACCCCCGGGTTTTGTACTTCCTTTTCTTTTTAATTTTAAAAAAATTTAAAAATTTAAACTTGTTTTTTAGGTCCAATCCAATCACAATCCAAAAAGAACTTAATTTTTTAAAACATCATCGTTTTTTTGGCATCATCCCGTATCAGTCTTGAAACGTACGAGCTCCCTCAACAGGTTTTTTAAAATGCAAACCAGACGATGGTTTCCCAAATAAAGAACAAATTTGGGGGGGCAACAACCAAATTTCTTCGGCTAATATGGGGCCCCCTTTCCTTTTTCCCCCGACAGCCACTTTCAAAAAGGGGGCCGGAAATCCCGGGACAACCAAAATTCAAGGTTTTTGAAACCCAAAACTAACACGGAAAAAATTCTTCGACATCAAAGGGGAAAAACCAAACGCATTTTTCCCTTACACCACCTTTTTTCTATTTACTGAAA
>NW_025785352.1:0-21241 GCF_021130785.1 Homalodisca vitripennis
AGGATAGCTGCAGATATGGATAAAAATTAGATAAAATAAATAATGGAATATATGAAAAGCGGCAAAACTTGTGTGTACTAGGGGGCGATGAACTCGGAGATGACTGTATAAGATAGGTGGGATATTCGTAGGAGCTTTATAAGGCATTTATTCTTTACTACTGAATCAGAGGGTTAAAATGTATGGATGATGGTAAGTTATCGAAGAAGGCAAATTGTGAGAGGACACACGAACACAATCAATACATTTGTTATTGAAATCTGTTAGATTTAAATAAGAAAAGTGGTCGTTTATTATTCGCAAGTGGATAGAACAAAAATTATGTTTTTGGTCTGAGTAAGGTTTCGCGGTGTGTGTTTTAGGGTATCAGCTTAATGGTCGGAATTTAACACATAATGAGCTGTTTCATAACTATGGTTTCATTCACCTGACCACGTATACGGTATCCTTAGACGATTTTATTTGTATAAATGTTAAAAAAAATATAACAATTACTTTATTAAGAAATTTACGGCTGGTTAAGTTTTTTAATTTTTGGAGCTACGATACTGTATAACTAGCTCAACAATGAGTTTTTATTACAAAAGTTCTCCCATTTCCATAAATTCAAAACAATTGATTTCTCCACTCTCTTTCCACAAAGTTAAATTCTTTTAGCCTTTCTTGGGTAAAACTGTCATCATTCTTTCTAGATGAGCTATTACTTACGTGAGTCAAGTGAGTGTTGTTCATTGCTTCAAGTGAAAATGTAATTAACCTGTGTTTTAAACTAAGAACGCTGTATTTTATACATTGTAATACCTTTCAGTGATATTCATATTTAACTTCATAATGTCATTATCAAATAACATGATCATGTAAGAAGGGATTGTGTTTGGTATTGGAATCCTGTATGGGTTTATGGTCTTGGAACTAAGTACAAGTTTTGATTGATAAATAGTTTCACAGGAAAAGTTATGAGTATTGTTCTTTAACTCTATGAAAACATTTTTGACTGTACATCTTTAGTTAGCTGGAGTGATATAATATTTCGTTTGACTTTTATAGTAGACGTAAAAACTATATCAGTTTGAAATATATATTTTCCTGTATATAATGGGTCTTAAATTGCTTTTACAAGTTGATGAATATGTATAATGTTTATTCACATGACGTAGATTCTATAAATGTAAATCTCAAACACATATTTAGAAGCGAATTATATGATTAACCACTCAGAGGGGTAATAATCTCTAGAAGATAATATGCTGGTTGTTACTTCTTTAATTTTCCATAGTCCTACAACTAGGGTCTTTCAAATCTGGTCTTGCAGGGCCACATCTGTCCCGGTTATACTCCAGCCGCGGTGGCATGATTAATTGAAGAAACGAGCGAGTTTAATAGTGTGAATAAGAGATTCACGCCAAGTAGGCTGACTTACCTAATTAGTTAGTACTTATTGCCTGAACGTTAGCAAAGAATGTGAGGTTGAAAAAGATAATTTTCGGTTTCTATGCCTGTTCAAAACAATAATCTCCGAAAAAAAACCGTATCATTGATCTGTGGACTTGAAAATTTTACATACAACTTTCATGTTCATGTAAAGGAACTCAGAGTATGATTATAGTGCTATTCCACTTCATTGCATTTTGGCATATACTACTTCCGCCAAACTTAAATATTAATTAAATTTATTATTAAATGGATCAATAGATTCGAAGACCTCCAGTGAAATTCCCGCATTGTCATGTGTGTTTATTATTGTAATTTATAAAGGTTAAGCATATAAATAACATGTTATTTTAATATGTTATGTGCATGCAAAGGTGCGGTTAAATTCTCGTCTATTTTCAAAACTGTCTTTACACAAGATTAACTAAACTTGAGAAATCAACTAAGCGAACAATGCATCTAGAATCGATTCAGGATATTACGTTTTTCAAATTATGGATCCTTTGTTAAAAAATAGTTTGCTTTGTTTTAATGGATAAGTTTATAATAACAAGGGCTGTTTTATTATTGTAAGCGCTGACCTGCGCGTGACACTCGGACCTAATGACATGCTCCATTGGTAACGTGTTCGCATATATAGTATAATGATAGAGCTACCAGCTGATGTAGCAGCTATGAACGAAACATATAGGCAATCTTCGGTCCACAATGTATAATATATACATAATAGTACACGATGAATAAACGTAGTATATTTCACTTTATTTGTGAAGAAATAGGTTGTAAATTTAAACTGGTTTTTATTGAATTGTGTTTTTCGTTTGCGTTTATCTCAAGTACTATTAAGGCATTTTTAAAGATTATTTGGATTATGTCACGATGCAAAGTGTGATATGGTTTGAAGTAACTCAAAGATGGAGGCACGTAAAAAAAAAAAGGGTTTGTATTTATTTGCTAATCGAACAATGAGACATGTTTGACGAATAGGCCTATCCTTTTTTCATAGATTATATATTGGCTTTTCAGAACATTTGACTTCTCACATGTCCAAAGACACGGTTTCCTTGAAAGTGAAATAATCTTCCAGAAAACTGGCAATGTTCAATAGACTACTATGAGGTTTTCATGAACTACTGGGGTGGAGGTTGAAGGTAAACAATGAAACGCCAGTAATGACCCTTGAAGTCCACTTTCTGAGTCTTAGCTAAACGATCCTAGGTGCGACTTTTTCCATCCAATATACGAAGGAAAAAAGTGAATTAAAAATCCATTTCATAAGGAGACACTAAAGCACTTAAGGGATGTTTTGTATTTTCCTCTTAACAATAATTAATACATTTTTTTACAAATTAAAATTTTGTCCTGACATAACCTTAGTAAAGTTAAATTATTTTAATAAATTTTATGGTCATTGATATTTTGATTATAAAGAAGGCGCACTTCTTAGCAATTATTAAAATTTTACTCTTCTACCATCGCACTTACTTGTAATTAAAAGACTTGGTAGCTGGCATACTATTTCTTAAAGTGTGGAAAGAGGGACGTGGAAACGGAAATTAAATCCAAAGGGATGAATAACATTGATACTATTATTATTATTAAAATATTTCTATATTGCAGTTATTAATGTTTTAATAGCTTTATGTTTCCTGCTCATATTGTAGACATAGAATTATACTTAATTATCAGTGTTATGGTGTTAATGCATAGAAAAAACATTAATTAAAAAGTCATTTGCCACCTATGAAATTCATATTTACGCTTAATTATTAATACCTAAATAAGACTAAAATGAGTTTATGATATTCAACATAACATTTATTCTTACCCTATATTGAACTTCATTTTTTTTAATTATTAAAAGTACAGCGTTATTGTAAAACTAATACGGGGTTCACCTTAAGAGTAAAATTTACAAAGAATTCTACTTTATTACAAATTTAATAATAATTGAAAAAAAATTTAGGAAGGAAAACCATACTAAAATGAGAAATTAAGGTTGTGTAAATATTATTTGACAGCAAACTAAACATATTCCACGTTTATGTATGTTTCATGCGGTTACTAAGCCTATGATCTGGTATGATAAACTCACTTTGCATTATGCATGAATATGTGTCTGTTATTGTTAATTTTTTATAATAATAGTTTACCATTTTGTTCTAAGATTATCAAAAAGTAGCTTTCAGACACGAAAAATTTAAATGTGCGATATATTATTAAAAAACAAATAATGGAAAAATTAAATGAGTAAGAAATTTTAACTTCTGGATTTTTGAACAAACAAAAACACTGTTAAATATACCAACGAAATAGCGATGATATATTGTCATCCGGCCACAAAACTACATTGAAGTGATGAGACTTGCCAACTGAAACTATTAATTCAATATTGGCGAGAGTAGATATGACATGTAAAGGGTTTCTAGCGCACTTTTTGGAGTAAACAGAAATACCAAACGGAAAATACTGTCCATTGAAACCTATTAAACAAAATTCTGAGGAAATCCAAACCAGGAAATCACGGAATGTAAAATAACCGAAATCTATAGCTGTTTTATACTGTTTCAACGTTTGGCTTCTACATTTCTATAAGACTGTTTTAATGAAAAAAAAAAATTCCAAGAAATCTTACATCGAAAATCTTTATTCCCACTAAAGTTAATTTGTTAAAACACCTATAGTCGTTTATCATTTAATAAGTCTTCTTTCACAGTAAACAATCAAGGTTGTAAGATTTTTCATTTTTGTTTAATTCTTTAATCTTTTTTTTTCATCCAAAAACAGTCAAAAATCTGTTTTCGGCACACAAGTTGGTAACTTTACATCAATCTTCTAACTCAGGCAATTATAGTTCTATTTCCCAAATTTACATCTTTCAGATTTCTTCTCACAAATTCCGAAAATCTTTATATTGTCTTTTTTTCTTCTAATTCCATTAATTATGCTTATACTACTTTCTGAATCTTAGTTGTCTCCAACTTCATTTCCAGCTTCTTTAGTAGCTCCATCTAGTTATAGGTAGGAAAGAAAAATTTAAAGTAACAAAATTGGACAAATCAACATTTTTTAAATTACAAAATCCCGGGGTTTTTGCGACCCCTCAAACAACACGGTTTTTAGGGGTCAAAATCGCCGACATCCTGTAAATGTGCCAAACACACTAGAGTTTTTTGAAAAAACTCCTTAAAAATCTATCTGAAATTATTGGCGGCAGATTTTAACCATAAAAGTTGAATTTTATTCCTTAATAAAAAAGATGATTTTTTACTAAATAGTGAAAATTGAAGCATTCAAAATTTTCCTTAATAAATGGCGGGTGACAAAATGTCATGTCCATTCTGCAAAAAAGAAATTTTAAGAAGAAACTTCGATCAACATTACAACTCAAAGATTCACTTAAAGAACAAAGACATTTACTACAAGGAATTGAATCATTTAAGGACAATGGGCCAAAGAAAATCAAATTGACGATCACGAAAAGATGTTCAATATTGAACAATTACGAGAATTAAAGAGAAATTTCAAAGTTGAAAAGAAAAATCTCAATCTATTTAATGATGAAAAAATTAATTCAATCGCTGAAAAATTGGCTATCGAAACTAATGATAAAAACAAAGTCTGAAATGATCGAAGAAATTGATAAACACAAATCTGAAAATATCATTGATGTAGAAGTTTTATCGTCTATACACGGTCTTTTCAAGCAATACATTTTAACGAATTTAAAACGATAATTTCATACCACTTTACAAATATCTTTCTATTTTGCGGCCAGAGATTAAGAGTTTAATAGAAAAATTTCAAGAAACTGTGAAAAACAGTAAAGGATATATCTCTTTGGAATGTGAATATGAACGATACTTTAGTGAACGGTGAAACACAAATTTGCCCAATGTATTTTACTATAAAAGCAGACGAGATTCTTTGACATAAACGACTTTATTTCTAAACAATTTAATAAATTAACACATCGAAGAACAGACAAATCATCCAAATCGAGGTTCTGGATGGACATTAAAAACGCTGTAAACAACTGATTTTGAGCCTTAATAAACACGAATTTATGAACGCAGGATCATATATCGATTTACCAAAGAAAATCAAAGATAAGAAAGCTTGTATAAATATCAAAAATAAAGATGATTATTGCTTTATTTATTCTATCCGATGTGCTATTGAAAAACCCGAAAGAGACTGCGAAAGATCAAAACAATATGAAAAATTTGTAAATGACGAGATATTTTCAGGTTTCGAGTATCCAATGTCTTTAAAAGATATACAATTATTTGAAAAACGAAGCAGTAAAGCAAAGTATAATTATCCGAAAATGTCTGTAAATGTCTATAGTTTTGATGAAAAACTCAATATTGTTCCGTTGCAAATTTCAGAAGTTTATGACGCCAAATTAGAAATCAATTTATTGTATGTAAAACAAGATGAAAAATCTCATTATGTTTTGATAACAGATTTAAACAAACTTGTATTTTCTCAGTTATCTAAGTGTTCTGTAAAAATAAAAAATTTCTATGCAGAAGATGTTTAAGCCATTTCTACAAATCTGTAGATTTAGCAGACCATTTAGAAATTTGTAAAAATCACGAAGTTTGTAAGCCAATTATGCCATTTCCAGGGTCAAACAACTAAATTTACTAATTATCAAAAGAAGTTTAGCCATCCTTACGTTATTTATATGGATTTTGAGAGCATATTAGAGAAGATTCCCACATGCAAAAACAATCCGCAAAAATCGATCACAACCAAGATTCAGAAGCACATTCCATATGGTTTTACTCTATACTTAGTGTCTAATGTGACCAATCGTATGTACAAACCTATATGTTATAGAGCAAAAAATGAAGAAGAGTTGCCGAAGTTCCTGCCAAAATTGTTTGAAGAACTTAATAAATTATCGAAATACATAGCTAAAAAGTATAATTCTAAGAATAAAAAACCTATGAAATTGACTGAAGAAGAAGAAATTTCATACCAAAATGCAAACGTTTGTCACATCTGTGAATGTTGAGGGTTTTTGATAATCAAACAAGAAAAAAAAGTACGAGATCATTGTCATTTAACCGGCAAATTTCGAGGTGCTGCTCATTTATCTTGTAACTTGAATCTCAAATTTCCTCAAAATATTCCCGTTTTCTGCCACAATATGTCATGTTACGATACTCATTTGTACATAAAAGAATTGGCTAAACAATATGGAAACGTTGATTTGATCGCAAACACCGATGAGAAATATATAAATTATTCTGTAAATTCTGGATATGGGTATGAGTTTGAAGATGATAAAACCAAGAAAGTTCATCAAGTTTTCTTTCGTAGATACGTTCAGATTTATGGCATCGTCTATAGAAAAGTTAGCTAAAAACCTCAAAAAAGATGATTTCAAACATACAAATCATTTTATACAAGATGGTCTGAACGCAATTCTAGATAGACAACCAAATGACGAAGAAGAAATCTTTAAAATTCTATCTGGAAAAGGAATATTTCCCTATGAATTTATCGACAGTATTGAAAAACTTGATTACACAGAAGAATTGAGAATTCAAAGATTTCTATTCACTTTTGACAGATGAGAGCATTATCTGAGAAAGATTTTCAACACTACTTAAATGTTTGGAAACAAATTAAAAGAGAAAAATCTAGGAAATTACTCTGATCTCTATAACATTCAAGATGTTCTATTGCTCGCTGATATCTTTGAAAATTTTAGGAATATTTGTTTGAATTGCTATAAGCTTGATCCAGCACACTATCTAACAGCTCCCAGTCTTGCATGGGATGCTATGTTAAAATTAACGAAGATAGAATTACAATTAATTAGTGATTATAATATGTATTTGATGATCGAAAAAGGTATTCGCGGAGGCATTTCTCAATGTATTAAACGATATGTGAAAGCAAAATAACAAATATTTAAAAGATTTTGATAAGACAAAGCCCGAAAAACTATTTGTTGTACGTCGATGCAAACAACCTTTATGGGTATGGACTTATGCAAAATTTACCATATAACGAAATCAAGTGGATGGATCCTAAAACGTATACAACAGCAGAATGGAAAGAAACAATTTTGGAACTCACTGGCGACGAAAGATTATGGGATATATTTTAGAAGTTGATCTTGATATCCAACAAATTTGCATGAACATCACAAAGATTTACCTCTTGCTCCAGAACATATAAAACAACAAACTTTGCACAACTCTTTCTAAACAAAACAGAATATGTTGTTCATTCTAGAAATTTGAAATTCTATCTAGAACAAGGTATGATTTTAAAACATGTGAATAGGGTTATTGCGTTTGATCAGAAACCTTTCATGAAAGAATATATCGATTTTAATACTAGTATGAGAACCAAGGCTATAAGTGACTTTGAGAAGGACTTTTATAAGCTTATGAACAACTCGGTTTTTGGAAAATCGATGGAAAATGTAAGAAATAGATGTGATATTAAACTAGGAAACGAAGAATTTTCAATGAAACAAGCTAAGAAAACGAATTTCAAATGTTTCAATATCTTTGACGACAACTGTATAGCGAGTCACATGTACAAACAAAAGGTTACATTTAACAAACCGATTTTACATAGGATTTTCAGTTCTCGACCTCTCAAAATTGCTAATGTACGAGTTTTATTACAACAAATTAAAGAAGTTTGATCCAGATTTTGAATCTGTGTTACATGGATACAGACAGTTATTTCCTAGAATTGAAACGTAGATCCCTTTAAAAATTATTAAAGAAAATATAGAGGACTTTGATACGAGCGATTTATCCAAAAGATCATGAATGTTTCACTACTAAAAATAAGAAAGTCATAGGAAAATTCAAAGACGAACTAAATAGCGAAGTTTTAGAAGAATTTTGTGGTTTAAGATCAAAGATGTACTCGTACAAATATCTAGACAAAAATCCAGTTAGGTGTAAAGGAATTAAGAGAAGCGTTGTAAATAAAACAATAAATATCGAAAACTTGAAGAGATGTTTGTTCGAAGATAAAGAAGAATTTAGGGAGATGACTGTAATAAAAAGCTATAAACATGAATTGTATACCATCACCATAAACAAACTGGCACTAAACGCTAAAGATGATAAGAGAATTGTCCTAGAAAATAAGATCGATACAGTACCTTATGGCTATAAAAATGAAGCAAAATGTGGTATACTAGACGAATTAAATAAACTTGGAAACTTTGAAAATTGAGAAATAACCGGAAGTTTTTTCGAATATGAATTGAGAAAGTCAAAGCTGTAATTTTTTCTATATAAATGGAGGCTCAAAAGAAGTGTACAATTTGTCAAGAATATAAATATTTTGAAGAATTTCATAAAAATAAGACTAAAAAAGGAGGAATAGGGTCTATGTGTAAAGATTGTCGTAGTAAATATGAGAGAGAACTATACGATAAATTAGAAAAATTAACGTTAGAAGAGAAAAAATGTTTGCGTTTGTAAAGAAATTAAGGATATTTCCAAATTTTACGATTGGCATTATAGTAAAGATAAAAAACATACACGTTGTAAAGATTGTGCTAGAAGAATTAAACGAGAAAGTCAAAAAGAAACCGACTCTTTTGCGAGTGTGGACGAATCATTCAATGGTTACCTTATCTTCAAAAACATTTACAGACAAAATATCATAATTCTAGAGTTTAATAAAATTATAGAAACATTTTCATCGTGTAATTTAGATATTCTATAAATCAGTCGAGATTCTGCCATATTTGTAGTAAAATGATTTCCGTTGTATAAAATATTCAAAGATTCTTTCATTTGGTTATACAGATTTATTATTTTTAGAATTTGGTTCATCATCAATGAACAAAATCTCTAATTTCTAGGATAATTATTTTTAGGATGTTTTAATCTTTTCGGTATTTCTCGTCTTTTGAGCTCTGATAACGTAATAAGGCCATTCCCACATGTGATTCTTCTTAATTAACACAAAAACATGGTTGTTTTTTCTTATCAAAATCTTTACAAACAAGATCTGGTTTCATTAAGTCAATTTTTACACTTTGTTTTGCAATTATTTCCGTTTTGATTTCATCTTTTAATTTGCAAGTGCTTAACTTTGTCCTCTAAATATTTAATCTTGTTTTCAAGTTTGTACACACCAAATTTACGAATGCTTGGTAAAACATCTCTCGTAACCCATTGTTGAAAGCTTTTTGCTTCTATTTTATGAGATCTTAAAATTAACGAATAAAGTCCTGATTCATTAATGAAAGTAGTATCTTTGTGAATATTTGCGAGGTGGCCCTCGAGGGGCTACCTTATCTTTTAGATAAAAGTATTGAGATTTGTCACCTTCATCGACATTATTTCTAATCGCTTTTTCTGTATTGTTATATTCCAATATTTCTGCAACATCTTTAGCCTTAAACCAAAATTCATTATTTTTCGTCAACAATGTGTTAAAATTTCTTTATTATTGAATTTTAGTTGATTATTTCTTAGATCTATGACTGACTCCATTTTAGATAGAAAAAATTTAACAAGCAATTTTTATTTTGAGAGACCTGGTTCATTAATAAAAACAGTACAGGGATGAAGATTGTTAAGGGGCCATTCGAATAGACCCTTGTTTTTTTAATGTAAAAATATTGAATTTTGTCATCATCATCAACGTTTAATATGATTGCTTGTCTAGTGTTTTCATATTCTAATATTTCTGCAACATCTTTCGCTTTAAACCAGATCACATTGTTTTCGTCTACAATAGTTAAGATATTCGTGTTATCGAATGTAAGTTGGTTATTGAGGCAGATCCACAACTGACTCCATTTAGAAAGAAAAAATTTAACAAGCAATTATTTGAGTGTAAAGTCCAGATTCATTAATAAAAATTGAACTAAGATGTAATGTTTGTAAGAGTCGCGATTCGATACCCTTGTCAGAACGTATGTTTTTGAATATTTTCTCGGGGTCTATGGGATAGACTCCAGTGATTTATACATTTAAGGGCTATTTTCTCGTTCATTATCGTCATTTTTAATCTAATCGCCTCTCATCAATCTTAAATAAAATTGTTGTTTTACTCTCATTATTTAATAAATTTCCCTCAGAGTCTTGTATAGTTAGAACGATTTTTTGAATTCTTTTAATATTTTTTTCTAATTGGAATATAATCCGATTTCATTCGGTTTTTCACTGATTTTTGATCCATAAGCAACATTTGGGAAAAATGTGTACAAAATTTCAGATTCTTTGTGTAAATGTTCGGTATGATTTTCAAAACTAGGTTCAACGAGATTACAATGTACTTCAATTACATCAAACGGTCTAAATTTTGGCGTTTTATTTCCTAAATATACCTGATTTGGCTCAATAGTTTCTTGAACAAACCCTAATAAATCTACCAATAATTGCTGAAAACATTATTCTTACTGGTGATTTTATTTGAATTTTATTAGAGAGATAATTTTTTTGCATTTCCAAACTTGTTTTCGTCAAAGTTTAAAGATTTATCTGATTGTTTGAATGTTTTCAGATAATTTTTAAGGGGAATTTTTTATTTGATCGAAAGTATAATATCCTTTGTTTAAACCATAGTATTTTGTTATGTTCTTCTCACTAAATCCTATACTAATAAGGAGAAACTGTTCACTAATATTTATTACAAAATTGTCAGAATAAAAACCGCTTAAAACCGATAAAATAATTTGATTCTTCCTCTAAGTGTATAGGATGTTCCAAGTTTAAAACTAATTTAGAGCTTTCTGAAGTCAACTTGAACAGCTTCATTTTCGCAACCGTTGCTTCAAGATGAAAAATCTTCTATTTAAATGGAGAAATTTTTAAAGCAAAAAAGATCAGATAAAACTTCAAACGTTTGAAGAAAATAAGAAAGATCAACCAATCAGATTGTTAATTGTTGGTTCAAGTGGATGTGGAAAAACAACTTTATTATTGAATTTCATCTACAATAGGTTGATTCCTTATTCCAATTTGTACTCCGTCTTTAGTAAATCTTTAGAACAAGACGCCTATAAAAAAATTACAAGAAAGATTTGAAAATATTGAGAAAAACTTAAACAAAAAAATATCACATTTTTATAATGCTTCTGAGGACATAGTTCCGTTAAGCGAATGTAAACCCAATTCGTTAATCGTTTTTGATGATTGTATTTTAGAAAATCAAGACGTTATTAAGGAATTATTCTTCGTAATGTCTCGTCACAAAAACATATCTTGTATCTATCTTTCCCAATGCTTTTCTAAAGGTTGATAAACACAAGTTATAAGAAATAACCTGAATATGTTGTGTATTTTTTAAGCAAGATGATCACTATTCGAGAAAGATTTACAACAATTATGTGGATCTGATATGAGTTTTAACCACTTTAATGAATTATGTGATAAAATTTGGAAAGAAGACTATGGATTATTTTTAACTATTAATCTAACTTTGAAGCCTAAAAATGGCAAATATTTGGAATAAATTTTCCAATATAAACGTGTGAATAATCTAGTTGTTTTCATGTTTTTACGTTCACGTTTACGTTTTCACGTTCCACGTTCACGTTTATCGCTTTCACGTTCGTGTTTCACGTTCCACGTTCACGTTTTACGTTTCACGTTCGTGTTTCACGTTCACGTTTACGTTTCACGTTCGTTTTCACGTTCCGTGTTCTCCGTTTCGTGTTCACGTTTCCACGTTCACGTTCACGTTTTACGTTCCGTGTTCACGTTTCGTGTTCCTTCGTTTTCCACGTTTCACGTTTCGTGTTCACGTTTCCACGTTCCACGTTCACGTATTCCACGTTTCCACGTTCACGTTTTTACGTTCCACGTTCACGTTTTTACGTTCCACGTTTCAAAATTTTCCTAATTAAATGGGAAAACGTAACTTCTGAAGAAGCGAAAAAACTTGATCAAATAGAAAAGAAATTAATCAAAGAATTTTAAAGAACAGATTCGAATTGATGAAAAAGAACAAGAATTTATTCAAAAAATTAATCAACCTGTAACATCTGCAATAAAAAAATGTTGAGGGCAAAATTGAAAATGTTTTAAGCGATAATCAAAATTTGATGAAATTTGGTTCCAGTTGTACGACAATTTGCTGATATTTCGATACCAGAATCTGAGTTTGAAATTGCCAAAATTACCATCTTCAAACACCATTTAGACCTCGAATCATTGAAGACTCTACCATAGTTGAACCAATAAGTCCTGGAACAACGGATATAATAATTGGTGAAATTGGTAAAAAATTTCTTCCTAGAGCAAAGGATGATAAATTTGGTTTGTATTGGGGGGACAGAGAAAAAAGAAAAGTTTTATTGATTGGAAATTTGCCCGTTGAATTTTGAGCATAATGATAACATTATTAATGAAAAACATATGAAGGAACTCAAGGTTTATGGAGATTATTAACAGGCACTGATGTTCCAAAAGACGGTTTATATTCTGAAGAAGACTTGAAAAAGTTATACAGAAATTTTATGGGAATCTGACTCAATTTACAAAAATAATGATCCATCAACTAAGAAACCAAAGTCCAAGTAAAGGTAAAAAATATCTCAATTTGATTAAACCAATTTGGGAAAAACGAATCGAAGGATCAGGTGTGAGAAAATACAATGATAATAAGATTGAGTACAGATATATCAACGATTTGACAACAAACTCGATGGAATTATTAATTATCATTTATGCTCAACGAGAAGGCTGGAAACAACAATTTTTTTGAACGAAAAGAAAGCGATTAAAGATTTTATTTCGAACAAACTTGATGAAATGATTGAAAAACCTGATGGAATTAAATATTTAAAACGAGTTTTGCCGGCAATAAGTTCATCTATGATTGAGGGTAGCGGACTTTTGAATGATTTTATCAACAATTTACCTTTTGAATTACACGTACCAACTTATCAGTATCTGGGGCCTGGCACAAAACTCGAAAAAAGACTAAAAAGAGGAGATCCTGGTATAAATAAATTAGATCAAGCTGCTATGGAACACGATATTTTTTATGCAAAAACATAGAGACACAAATTCCAGACATATCGCAGATAAAAGTTTTGCAAGATAAGGCAATGGATAGATTTTTATCAAAAGATGCTAGTTTAGGTGAAAGATTTGTTGCGCTTTCCAACAGCTGGAGCAATGTTTTTGAAGAGAAAACTAGGAATGGGAATCGAAGAGAACTTGAAATTTTAACTATATAAATGGAGGTGAACGTAAACTTCAGCAAAAATCAGAAAGAAAAAATAAAATCCGCTTTTAAGAAAAAATACCCGTTAGTATTCAATTTTAAAATAGATCAACTAAAAAATGGCGAAGATAAGATATTTTTAACAAATAGACAATACAATAAAACTCGAAAAACATAAGAAAAACAATAAAGGAACCAGAATAGAATTTTCTTATAATCAATTGAAAGAACTTAAAAATGGTGGACTTTTGAAAGATTTATTAGATTTTGGAGAAAATATTCCAGTTGTTAAAAAATGTTGTTCCTTATGTTCGTAAAGCTGCTCCAATCGTTAAAAAAGATGTGATTCATATTGTTCGAAACATTTTAAATTGGTTAGATAAAGAGTTGGAAGATGTTACAGGATCTGGATTAGATGAAAAAACTTTGAATTACGTGAAATCAAACATTGAAAAAAAATTTAAACCTTTAACATTCGGGGAATTGGAAGAAATCTGCAAAAATATTAAACATTTTAGAGGAATCTTCATGAGAGATACATTACCTGAAAAAGTTAAGAAATTTGAATGTGGAATTGTGAATTTAGACTCGATTATGGGAAGTGGAACGCATTGGTTTGTTATTATAAGAATGATAAGAATGTCTGTTATTTTTGATTCCCTATGGAAGAATTGAGGACAAACCACCTTATAGAATTGATTAAATATTTGAAAAAATCAAGCGTCTACTACAATGATTCTCAGATTCAAGACTATAAAGATCCCTCAATTTGTGGTCATTTATGTGTTTTTGGTTTGAATGAACTGAGTACTGGTAAAGATTTTAAAGAAGTTGTTAACAAATTATTGCTTAATAAATATGGATTCACAAAATATTTTTGACGTATTTGGAACACAAATTATTCAAAATGTAGATAATAGTTTGAATTTTGATAGTTTTGAGAAATGAGTTTGATAACAAGTTAGAAAATGTATTACAAAAACCATTCCAGATTCAGATATAGTTTGCTGTCGAGGATTGAAGATTTTAAAGCAGAATAATGATAACAAACTTGCAAATTTCATGAGTTCAAATGAAGTTGCTGATAAAATAAAAACATTGGAAAAAGAAGTTTGATGATGGTGGTTGTAAAAAAATTATTTACCAATTTAATGTCTCACATCGAAAAAGCTGATGAAATTACTGAAGCGATCAAAGTTGAAAAGAATTATGTTAGTTTGGCTAATAAGAAAAGAATTGTCGGTGTTCGACCTGGTATTGACAAACATGATGTTGTTGTTAAAGAACAAATTTTAAAACCTCTAAAATTATCAGAAAACATCGATATTGTTGATTTACATGAATCCGAATGTTAAAAATGCCTTAGATTTTAAAGGAAAAAGAATTAGCAGTGTTAGTAAAGGAATTAATTCCATTTGATGTTGTTGTAATGATTCAATTAGAAGATCCTATTAAAATGTTTAATGAACTAAAACAAAATTACGAGAATCATAAACAGCATGTTAAAGATTTTACAACAGAAGTCTATGAAAAACTTGATGAAAGAAGTAAAAAGATCAGTCGACGATGTTGGTGAAATTAATGAAAAACTTACTAAATTTAAAGAGTCTTTTGATAAGTTTAGTTTAGATGCTACGAAAACTTTTGAGAATATTGGTCATAAATTTGTTGAATACAATGATTCTTATGCTGTCAAATTTCAAAAATTAGAAGAAAATTTTAATAGAATTTTAAAGAAAGATGTTGTTATAAGTTTTAGAGCCATCGACCTCAGATTTAATGGATTAGGCGGCTATGATGACAAAATTTCTCCTTTATAAATGGCGCTCATATAGTTGTGTGAGGTGTAAGGCAAAAACAGCAACAAATGATATAAAATATTACGCAAAATATCAATGGAGTTAAAAGAATTTCTGGAAAATGTGCTGAATGTAACGCAAAAAAGAGCCAATTTATAAAAAAACTTGAAATTTTTTCTTAATAAATAGAGATGGCGGGACATTACAGGTGCTTTCGATCTTTTTATAATGCAACACGAAAGAGATTTGAAAAAAGAACATTGGGATGATATTTCTCAAAAATATGAATTATCCGAAGATATGATGAGATTTATACGTAAACAAATTGAATTGGTATAACATTGCTAAATATCAAACTCTGTCCCAGAGTTCATTCAAGAAAATATACATTATCAATTAAAAGATCATATGTCTGTTCTTTGTCTCTATCAACACTTGAGTATAAAGTTTTTGGATGAAAATAAAGATACAGTTGATTGGAACAATATTATAGATAGCGGTTACTATCCTGTGCAGATTTTATTGAAATATGTGACCGAGATCGCAAAATTTTAAGGAAGAGAATCCTGAATATGACGAAGTAGATCATTAAAAATGACTCTAATCTTTTTAATTATTTTAACTAAAATTTATATCTTTTCTTATAAAAACGTACATTAGATCGATGAAAAAATGATACACGATGTTTAAATTTTCTCTTATTAAATGGTGGACTACAGAAAATATGCTAGTGATAATTGAAAAGGGCGGAGTTTAAAAAATTTCTATCCAATTAGTAAACAACATTTGAAATGAACCGAATAAAAGAACTGAGTTTAATATTGATTTTGGAGATAACTTTTGCTCGTCTAACTTCCAGTTTTATATTTCTGGAACTTTAACAAAACAAGAATGGTCAAGCATATCTTGGAACTGATAATGTTTTAGATTTAATCGATAATTTTATACCGTTTTTATTTTCTAAGATTGAAGTAAGAAAACACAATAAATTGATAGAAGAAGTCGAAAACTGTGGCCAATTAAGCACAATTAAAGGAACTATTTGTTATTCCAAAAGTGATGTATTTTTCAAACAGTTTTGAATCAACTTTTAAATTTGGACAATTTGAAGCGGTCGGTGATTTAGCACATTTCGGCTTAGGATTTTTTTGAAAATGTTACTATTCCGATCTATAAAGGAGGATTTTATCTAAGTTTTATAAGAGCAGAAGACGATGATGTGATTCTGAAGACTGCAACTGGAAATGTTATGCCTGTTGATGGCAAAATTACAATTAACGAGTTTTTCATTAGAGTTCCGATGATTGAATTACAAAACCACGAGTAAAATTCAGTTGATTGATGAAATTATAAAATCTCAAAACATCACGTTTAATTTTCTAGATTGGCAATGTATTGAGCAAAAAGGTAATTTCCGGAACAACTTATTCGTTCGATATCACAAATATTTATAGAAATATCTTCAATCCCAAGTTCGTTATCATAGGTTTTCAAACAGATAGACAGAATAATCAAGAGAAAAATCCTTCAAAGTTCGATAGTTTGAATGTGAAAAATATCAGAGTAAAATTGAATGGTTCTTATTATCCAGATGAATTACAAAATTTAAACATTTCCGGTGGTCTTTTCAGAATCATGTATCAGATGTATCAAGATTTTAAGAAAGTTTACTACAAAAATATGGAAATGTATTACAACCCCAAAGAATTTATAGCAAATAGACCCATTTATGTCATTGATACAACAAAGAGTTTGACAAATATTTCTAGTTCAAAGAACGATATAATTATCAATATGGATTTTCAAAATGCTGTTACAAACGCGATTTGTTATGTGGTTGTGGTTTCTGAGAAATTTTTATCATATGACGTGATTAAGAACGATATTAGAGAAATTCAGTAGTTAATGATGTTCATATTGTTCTCTTTCATTCCATTCTAAAACTTCAAAAAATATACTCTTTCGCTGATGAAAAATCTCGATTTCTTCCGGAATAATCTTTGTAATCATATACAAAATATCCTAAATAGTTGAATAATAAAATAAAATCATTTCTCTTTATCTCGGTAGTTGAAATATAAACATAAACATTTGCGCTGAAAAATTTATATCTCGGCAGACTTAGTTCCATAGCTTCCATTTATTCTTTTTTGTAAAAATGGAAGAGTATAATGCCAACTGTTACAAGTGTTATAATAGAGGAGAAATTATTGATAAAAGATTAGTTTGTAGAGATTGTAATTTAATTTTGTACGAAAGACCTAAACCTAGGAAAATTGTCCGAAGAATTAAATTAACATATTTTGAATATAACCTGCTTTATGAAAATTAACAATACGGGAGACAAGAAGCAAACACATTTTGTTTACAGAATTTAGAAAACAGAACAAAAATTTCTTACTTATCTCTTGGGAACCGTTGCCTAAAATTATTTTCCTTTTCAGAAGAATACATCTAGGGTTTTGTAGGTTTAAATAACACACTACCTTTTTTATTATGAAGAAGATTTTACCTATCAGATCTTTCACTATTTGGACATTGAAATTTGACCTACGATTTTAAAAAACAAAATTAAAACCTGAAAATCTTTGATGAATTTTATAAGTACATATTGGAGAAAGTAAATGAAGAACCTCGTGAAAAGATATCGCGGTTTTACTCACATTTCCTCCCCGAACCTGTCTCGAGTGAATTGTTAGCAAATTTCATTATTTCCTGTTTATTATAGATTTTTTTTATTAAAGATTTCTGGATTTTTTCATTTAAAACAGCCTTAAGAAATTAGAAGCCTAACAATGAACAGTAAACACAGCTATAGATTCGGGGTTAATTTTTTTCATTTCGTGGAAGTTTACAGATTGTAGGTTTATTGTCCTTTTAAAACAGTATTTTTACGTTGATTTTCCTGTTACTACCTCCAAAAGTTGCGCTAGAACCCTTACACATTCATTATCTACTGGCGCAGTAAAAATAATCCTATCAGATGGTATCGGCGCTATTCGAATCAGAGCAGGGTAGCACGGGTTCCAAAGGTGACAAGTTTTACGGACAGTGGCTCTGGAATGAATGGGTTTATTATTCCCGATGAAACTCGGCGCTCTTTCTTCCATTGAAAACCTAAATTACTATTACTTCTTTTTAGACTGCAGAATATTTCGGATATGATGATCTTTTATTGCCTGTACCTGCCTAGGGGCAATGGGTTTCCGGCTCTCTAAGAGAAAAATCATATTTAAAACTGTTTAATTCCCGTTTATGTCAAAAAATAATTTAAAAAATATCAGGTTGAGTGCCCAAAGTTGTAATATTAATGAACTAAAAGTGTCCACCGGTCCTGAAAAGATCCTCATTAAATGTGATAAATGAGGTGCATTTGAGAGTCCTGTCTATCTGCTTATTTTTAAAGTGTTATGGACTTGGAATGGTCGGAATGGGATTTCCATTAGACCTCCATTATTTTCAACAAATAGAGATGAAGGTTATAAGTATAAACTAATATATTTATTCTAAGAATATTTGACATAATTTAATAAATATAACCAACCACAATTCATCAAAATAAAGGAAATCATAGCCGACCCCACCTTTTAATTTTTTTTAGGATATTACCGTCCTGTAGTATTTGTTGTCCGTAGTTCAGGTCCCTGTTGGTAGTTGTACGTTTGCCCTATCAATAATCTACCCACTAATATTATAAAGAGGAAAACTTTGTTTTTGTTTGTTTAGTAATGAATAGGCTCAAAAAAGTACTGTAATCAATTTTCAAAATTATTTTTTAATTCCATTCGAAAAGCTAACATTATCAACGAATAACGTAGGCATAATATTTTTATTTTGGGAAAACAATAGGGTTCCGTTAGATATTTGGGGTTTTATCGGGACACAATGGTTGTACAAAAATCAATCAGAAAAGTTACTTATATTTGTGTACGCTGCCTAAACATATAATAGATGGGGGACCAATAAATGGTTTCTAAATTAAATTTGTAATAATATCTTATAAAATATCTACAAAAAAGTCCCGCGACACCACTAGTATCTAATCTTATGTCCCGAGTTAAGGCGCCCAAAAACCATATTTTTTATTTTAAAACATTTTTGAATTTTTTTATTTTGGACTACGCGTTTTCTTTATTATTTCTCCACTCCTCATGCTATTAATCCTTATTAAAAAAAATTATTTACATCACTAAGTACAGTTTAATATAGATAAATATTTATGGTTCTTTGAGTGAGTTAAAATTGGGACGTTTTGGTTTTGAAGTTATGGCGAAATTAAAATGATTACGATTTCTTCCTGCACGGCCCACGTATGCGCAGTGGGCGGTCACCCATGGCCTGATGTTCAACTCTAAAAGGCCAAGCATATATTTCAGATTTAATCTGAAAGGTTTAATAATCTATATTTTTCTTTAGGAAAAAATTGTAAGGTTTCGTTTTGTATATCGCGTGGGTTGCAGTGAGTGCGTGTACATACGAAATCTAAATAGAATGTTTGTTTACTATTATACATTAATTTTTTCAATATTGCGTAATCTTCTTATGAATTACGTGATTGTTTTTTGTCCATTTCTTTGAAAATATTTGTACAGCTATATTGTATACTTATTTTGAATTTTTATAATTATTAACACATGTTTGTTTTATCATTCCCGCACACTTCTACACTAATATTATAAAGAGGAAAAATCTTTGTTTATGGTATCTATTCTATGTCGAGTAAGGCACAACAACCATTTTTTTTTAATCTTGAATTTTTTTTTGGACTTCATTTAAACGCGTTTATTTTACTCATGCTATTAATAATTATCAAAATAAATTTATTTCATCACAAAAGTACAGTTTATGTTAAGATTAATATTTGGTCTTTATAATGGATAAAAATTGGACGTTTTGGTTTTGAAAAGTTATGGCGACGAAAATTAAAAATTATTATGATTTCTCTAAGGCCAAATAGTCCATAAATGTTGTAGATAGTCCCCCCCGTTGATAGATGCTATATATCCTATACATCGAAAACCTTAACATCAAAATGATTTTCGTTGGCTGTGTTTTTAGGAGCAATATTTTTCTCCCAGGAGTGAAAACAGTCAACGAAATAAACAATTTAATTTTGCCAGAAATAAAGTACCGGGTGAAAGTTTAAGTGCTATAAATCCATAGACACCGTCTCACTAACATCCAAGGACGCCAGTTGGCACTACCACACCCCCAGGAATTTTTTAAATTCTCTGAACCCCGCTGGGATACCACCTCGGTGAACTGTCGTTTTTAAAAGTTGGCACTCCGACAATGCCTTGCTCAGAAATTTTTAAGCCCCCCCAACATGTGTAAATGGCACGAGACTTCTTTATAAACGGGAGCCTAAAAGATAATTTCAATAGTAGCGAGGGTGATTATCACCGGCCCTGCAAGCCTAGTGAATTAGCCTTCATATACCAAGAATATCCGATGAATCCCTACTGATTTCCCTATACCCTTTAAAAAGGCTCCAATTTCCAGTAAAATATGTCTTTCGCACTAACCCGATAAACAAATCCCAGTGCCAAACATTCAAATTAGTGTGGAAATTGGGTTTTACGACAAAGAATGTTTTTAAACGCATGGGCAAACTTACTTTTGGCCCTGATCACGGGTTCGGGGCATTCTCGAACATCCAGTAATATTTTGTTACCTGAAAATAAATTTTTGAACGTCAAAATGTTTATTAAATAGAGAAGCTCTACAATTATTAAATCGCTACTAATTATCTATCCTAAAACAAAGGGGTTTGCACCACCGGGACTATGCCGGCAGAAGTGAAAACTTAGTATTAATTGCTTTAAAAT
>NW_025785353.1:0-21956 GCF_021130785.1 Homalodisca vitripennis
AAAGTAAAATAAACTTAAACAAAAAAGGCGGTTATTGAGACGAGTATTAAATTTATTTTGGTAATCAAGATTATTTTTGTAGTGCGCGTGTGCTTGTTTTCCTCGATCAGAGGAGTGAGTGGCCCATAAGAACGGGCAGTATACACTGCTTGAAATGGAGATCAGTCTTTCTTTTTTTTTAATTGAAAGAAAAGATCTTACTACTGCATAGATTGAGTGTTAATGGGTAAATAACTGGAAGTTTGGTGAGTTTTTCACTCGCTTGAATTTATATTTGTCTCCAAAAACCAAATGAATCAACATTTGCAATATTTACCTATAACCGATTTAATGTTTATCTATAAAACTAATAATGAAAATAGTTTTCGAATTATTTAATATTTTGGTTACTAAAAGTTCTATTCTTTCAGGATTTAATTTCTAAAACATACGTTACAAAATGTCCTGGTTCATACATTTTGCTTTTCTGAGACCTTGCGTAACCCTTCAACACTAAATATCACAATGTTTAGGTCCCCATAAAAAGTAGAACCTGTACATAGGCCGAAACATACATAAATACAATATAAAATAATTTATTATTATATAGTAACTTTTATATAAGATAACAAGTTAAACATACTGATTATAATTCGTCGCTATAATTTACACTTTACTTAAAGTCTTCTTCTTACCATGTCAAGCCATCCTTACTTCCTGTAGACTAAGTTGAGAAATCCGATTATTAAAATATTTTAAAGGACTTTAACAAACTTTTTATATGAATATTGACTCGTATAATTGTTTTCTACCTGAGAGATTACCTTGACATTTGCTACTGGATGGAGTTGAGAAGAAGTTATCTATACATATTCAAGTAGAGAAGAGTTTGTTTGAAAGAAGCAAAGAAAATTGTGACAAAAGAGTATATTTCATAAATGAGCATAAAAGGATTAAGTTTTCTGGGTTTGTTAGTCACATTACGGTGAGTTAAGAACGTTCGTTGACTATTTTATACAAGTTCTTCACCTTTAGTTCATAAATAAAGAATAGTAATTAATGAGTGATTTGGTCAAAGTAACACTGCACAATATGGTTGCAAGTTGTCGGACATTTACATAAGGACGACAAGACACAGAGCTTGGTCAATTTATGGCCGCGCAATTTTGTCCAGTTGTTGCTCGAACTATCATAACATCGGGCCAGACCACGGGCCTTTCTCGTCGTCGAAGTCTTCCTCATATGTCGAAACGGAGTTCATTTTGAGCTTCTTCTTCAAGCGGACTATTTTGGATCCCTATTGACTGAACATCGACTTCAGATTGACAGGAGTTAATTTCCTTCTGGCCACAACGTCAGGCTCCAGACGCTGGACAGAAAGATGGACTGGAGCTAAAGCTCAATAATCGCGTGTTACACTAGTTGTCGGACATTACATAAGGACGACACGACACAGAGCTGGCAAATTTTGCAACTCGGCGCGAGTCGTGCTCCATTTGTTGCTTGAACTATCATAACATCGGGGCCAGACCACCCCTTCCTCGGGAGGATCCAGTTTGATGGTAGGAACCATCGTCAGATAGATCGCGTTGTTAAAAGGTAATGTTTCTTTTAATATATTATTATATAACATACACATTAAATTATATTATATATATAATATAATAATATATGACTATACTATATACATTATTATATATAGTATACTATATACAACTGTAAAATATCCTGCCTGCGATAGTATCACAGTATTCGAAATTGCGAATTTTACAGGGTTAATCTGATTGAGGTATTTCAAAATATTTTACGAAAGGATTATGACTAAACAACAAAAATGAAAACTGTATATGAGTACACAGTCGTACTACTACCACCAATTATCACATTGAAAAGTGTATTTTCAAAATCAGAGTCATTTTCATCCACATTTTCATTTTTCAGGTCGCATCCCAAAAAACTGGAAGTTTGAGAGTTCCAATATTAAAAACAATATTGAGCTTTCTACATGCTTTTAAAAAATAATTTAGAGATACCCCCTAAAAATTCTTAATTTGCAAAATAATCCTCTGATGAAAAACATACCACATTAACACATTTTATCTAAAAATTAACACATATTCCTCAATATTTTGCAGAAACGTTAAAATTGGGTACAATTCAAAATGATCCATTGTTTGGTTAATTAAATAGATCAAAAATATGTCAATTATGAAGACATGTTAATTTATACGTATTAAAAACGTTTTCAAAAACATTTAAACCATATTAACCACGTTTTGAGTAAAGTTGTTAAAAAACCTAAAATTAAAAATTAAAACAATCAACTTGTTTTATTTATAAAATTTAGTAATAGCTACAATTTCGTGTTGTAATCATTCTTGAAAAAAGTAGTTTAAATTTCCAACAGATGCAATACTTTTATAAACATTGTGTAGTATTGTTGGTAGTTTATAAAACTATTCTGTATTTTCTAAGCTTTTATTAATGAAAATAAAAAATAAAAACTTTCTGAAAAAATAGTTATTGAGTTCTATGTTCATATAGCACTTCATAATCGTTCTAATAAAAGTCTACTTTTTTTACATTGAAATAACATGATCCCATTCTACACCGGGTTTGAGTGGGAGCTAGTGCAATATTGCTTTCCATTGTTGAAAATACAAGAAGTTAGATCTTTTTTATGTTTTTTTTTAAAGTGGCGTCGCGTATCAATTGGGTCAATAATTGACCAATGTGAGGAAAACAACCATTATATAAAATTATTTTAACATTTTGCACTAAGTAAGAAAAACATTGTGGATGCCCATAACATTATGTGAAAGAAAGGTGATGGAGTGAAAACAATCATTTTTTTGGTTATTAAAATCAGTGGTTTCAAACTACTAACGAAATTATTTCTCGATTTTCCTACACTTTTTTATTTGACCGTTTAATTTTTAGTTTTTTTGAACAGATGTATAACAACAAACATCTATTTATCACTTGTTTCAATGTGCATTAAGCTTGAAACAAGGTTTATACAACAATATTATAAGCTGTTATTCCTTTGACTTTTAGGATCACATTTCAAATATCACTGACTAAGCCAAGTCATAAATATAGTGGATAAATCGGAGTGTGTTAAGACCAGTAGGGGTGTAACCCGGAGGGATTTTCCCGAAAACAGAGATATATGGCTATATGGTTAACCAGGGACTTTAAATTGTCCATTTAAAACTTCTGGTGCAAATCGGCCAAGGTAGTTTTATGTGATTGGAGTAAAACCACAAACAAACATACACGAAATAGATTTTCATATAATCTCGTAGTATTAGTAATCTAACTTGTATATTTTTGATTGTGGAAGATAACTTATGGTGCTCTTTGAATATCAAATTTTATCATCAGCTGACGTTTTAAGGGCCATTCAACATTGTTATTGTATAGTTGAAATTTTGCCTAATTGGGGCGTTTCAAAAAATTGGAAGAATACTTGGGGATATGATTTCAATTAGTTAAAACAAAAACGTTCCTTTTTCTCACTTTCTCGTTTAATAACGTCTGTGTTGAGTCCGCGAAAAAACCAAATTCATAAACTCAAAATTGTTCAAAGTTTACAACGTTGTAATTTTTGTATGTTTGCATGTCCTTACGAAGATGCTATTATTCTGCTGGGAGAAAAAAAGATGATAAGATAAGGGGTTTTTAGAAATGGTTGAGCTTGTTATAAAAAAAAGATTGTAAACAAAAGATCATTGAAACCCGTCCAAGAAGAGAAAAGATTGCTAAGATAAGCATAAAATAAAAGCTTTACAAAGACAACACTCGCACATTGTTTGTTTGTGATAATAAAATAGAGAAATAACTTTTTTACTTCCTCACTTCCAGTAAAAAACCTATAAACGTTTACAGATGGCAAAAAAATGTGGTAAAACTTAGGGTTCGTTTTTACTGACAGCCTGGCTTTTAAGAGAACCTCTTGCTGGTTGTTTAAGGTATTGGCAACAAACACTAAACACTACTTTGCCTAAATGTTGCAATAACCTATATTTTTAGATTTTTATCACAAATCAGTTTACTAATAAATAGATAATGTAATAAAATTGTTTTAACTTGTATAAAGTAACAGTTTCTCATATTCGGCAAAGTCCATTAATAAATAATGTATTTGCTTTTTTAGTTGTGAGTGTAAAGCGAACAACCGACATAGTGGCTTTGAAGACGTACAGTTATTGCCAGAGAATTATTGCCAATGGATAACAAATAAATGTGATAATGCTACAGTGACAAATATTACTATCAAAGTATATCTTTATTAAAAATTATAGGTTACAATGGTACAGAACTGTTATTTTAACAATTAGAGATAAGATATTTTGACAATGATCATCCCTGTTCGAATTGGAGGTCTTCATGTTAGGGCGATATTGAACTTGTGCATGAGACAAGATGTGTGCAGAGATAAGAAATTTTAATATAATTTCAGTCCAAGTTGAAGGTGTTTATTTAAGGTGAAGTTGAACTGGTGCATGAAACAAGATATGGTGCAGGGATAAGACATTTTTACAATCCTTATTGCTGTCAAAAATCGGAGGTTTTGATATTAAGATGGTGTTGACGTGGTATATGAAATAAGATATAGTACAGATACAAGAAATTTTGACAATTATCAGTTCCATTCTAAGTTGGAGTTCTTTATTTAAGGTGATTTTGAACTAGTGCATGAAAACAAGATATTGTGCAAAGATAAAAAATTGTGACAACGATCATTTGAGTCCAAGTCGGAATTCATTTACCAACTGAAAGTCATGTAAGATTCCTTGGTGTCACTCTGGATGTGAATCTCACCTAGACTGAGCATGTAGAATCTCACCTCCTCTTCAAAAAATATCTGCACCGATATGATGTATGCTATCCGGTGGATAAAAAGGATTGGGAATTTACAGGCAGCAATGACAGCTTACCATTCACTAGTGGAAACCCATGTGAGATCCGGGCTTTTCGTGTGGGGTGAATCTTCAGCTGGAAATCTCAACAGGGTGCACACACTACAGAAAAAAAATACCATTACTGGCCTGTATGAATGTACAGAACAATAAGTTCTGTTGACTAAGGAGTAATTTTACATGCTCATAAGCTGAATCTCTAAACAGGGAAGACTGCCAATGTTTTTGGTTTTTGTCCGTTTTGCGGAACTTCAGTTTTTCCGCACGAGGAAGTAAAGTTCTCAAGTTTTATAAAAGATAGATGGATGATTTTTGTTTGTTTTGTTCAATCCACATTTAACATTAAAATCCCAGTAGACTTTCTGACTAAATAAACCGGCTCTTAATAAAAGTTATTCTATAGCAGGAGCTTCCCCAGTATTAAATTAATTGCAATAACACATATACTGAATAACAGAATCATTCATACTGTAATATAAATCATGGCCAAATAAATGCATTAATATTATAGAATTTTTTCAGATAGATTAAAAAAAATTCCAACTGTATGAGGTTTTTTATTAAAGAAATTTCTTCATTTTTATCACCACTAAGGGTAGTTTATTTATAATATTTGAGTTCAGGATTGACTTGATGGAAGGAGTGAGCGTTGAATGGAGTTATATAAAAAAAGAAAAACTGACAAAAGGAGGATGGAAATAGTAAAAACTAGAATGATAGGAAAGTTACTGGAAGCCCTGCCTCTTTTACTACATTTGTCCCTAATGCTTAGACGACTGATGGGTGGAGAGACAACGTCCAAAGTTACGATATCCCCTTTTTCCAGATTCTTGTTGTGCTATTGGATTTAAGAGTAATACCTCTAAATTTATGAGACGTGAAAATACCTCTAAATTATCGACGACTAACGTTGTAGATTATTACTATCATTCGAACAGGCTCAGTGACTGGTTAATCCGATTATTGGCTACTTCCATGAGATGCAAACCACTAACCACAGAATTACCACTTGCTACCTGTCATCCCTGAGAGCCTTAGTGTTAACATCTCAGCTTATCACTCGGGACCCCGAATTCTGGCCAAGACACGGTAATTTCTCTCGTTAGCAAATGATGAACTGAGTATAGCACGAAGTAACATAGTAGGATATTCATCCAAATCATTCACAAAACACACAACCAAACACCACGAACTGTGAAATTATATATAACGTCCTTCTCTTTCGCGCAGATCGTGTCGGACTTTTGTGTGCATACACCCAGTATCAAGCAACTGCTCTTTTTCCCAACTTCAGCCAGAACCAGATAAAGCTATCACTGCTGCGTATACAACGTCACGATGTTTAATGCGACCACCAAGACCGACACGAGTTTCTGTGGCAACCAAGTAGAACGTGCGGAACAGGTTCCCATGGTTGGTAACCAGCACAGCATAGGACATCTAACCACCTTCCGCTTGTTAGTAGACATTAGATACTCATAATTTCTGCTGCCTTGGGTTCCAGGCTCTCGAAGCGGTATACAGATTCTTTATGAAATTAAAACTGCCCGTGTATCCAAGATGTGCTCATGATTAGACCGTCACTTTTCTTTTCCTTTGTTGTCACGAAGGTTTTGCTTATGTTTCCCTAAGGGAACAAGAAGATCAGGAAAACACCTCAATAGCACTCAGTCCCTCTTAGGGAATCTTTTGCCGATGATTCACTGAGTGGATTAGAATACCCACGAATAGGTTGGGGTAGGAACCGCTTCCTGGCCATATCCCACGAGGAAAAGATAAAAACAGGGCCAGTGAAATGAAATCATTGTCGACCTATTGGAAGTAGGGGGAGGGGGGGGGGAAAAGGCTAGATTTGTTTCCAACCTCTTCCAGTTTTCCCACTCACTCCTAACATTCATCCCCGGAAGTTAAACCGAGTACCTATTGACCTGATAATTTTTACCCCAATATCTGCACACTAAACGGGTTAGTGACAGTCCGGAACCATCCATTGAGTTGAAAATTATTAAGAGACCAACATTGGTTTTTTTGATGTAGAACGATATATATATAGGCATAGGGTTCTATTTTGCCAGGTAAGCGTAGCTAAGAAGTTAGCCAGAAGTGGAGGTTTCATCCATAGAACTTCCATCCTGAGGAAGTTATGTATTTAGCTTATTGTATCATTTGTCTTTCCTTTGTCCCGAGTAAGGGTATTTTATAATCCCAAATTGAACCGTTCAAGGCATCTTGCGAACAATCAAATTGATGCAAAACGAACAAGGATCGTTTTATTACACCGAGATGGGAAGCCAGGAAGGGGAACACTTTATATCTCGCCAAGAGATGCTGTATTCTTATTAACCATTCCGCGTAGATCTGATAGAGAAAATCAACAAGCCTGGTGATTGCGGAGATACAGTACGGAGGACACTAAATGATTACAAGTGCGGCATTTCTATGGCTTTTGGAAATGTTACGTTAAGTATACTCCAGGCTCAAAATTCCGAACGCTTTAGGTCATCACGGTTTTCCGTCTGTCATACAGTTGCGCACTATTGCGTGGACAAGGGCAAATTCAACTATCTACTGAAAAGTAAAAAACCAAGAGTAGGCTCCCCATGACATATTTATTTGGTATTTTTCCTTTGAATCGGGGCAACAAGGGAAGCGTCAGGTATGGGTAATGGCGTCAAAAAATACTGTATAAATTAATTGGAACCTAGAAATGTTCCATAAAAGTCTCAAAAAATTATCATATAAAGAGATCAGAATTAAATTTATGATTCTCTTATTCTTGTACTAATATCAATAATGATGTATCTGATGTATGACTTAATTAAGTTTAAGACTCCATCATATTACATTATAAATACTGGTCTACTAAGCAAGTATAAGGGACTTCTATTACTGAAAATTGGATGCAAAGCCGTAGGCATACAGCTGAGTAATAAATTTCCAAGTTAACCGGGCTTCGATGTGTGCGACTAAAATTCCTGGAAAATCGATATTAGTGATGAAGTATCTGATTATAAAATAATTAAACCCATGATTAGGGATTTAAAGTTAATGCGGGAACATCGAAATTTAATAATTACAATGGTGTATTTCAAAATTTAGTAGAATCTAATCTGCAGGAAGAAACCTGAATTCTTGTTGCTAATTAATAGAACACAAAAGTAATGAATAAAATTTTAGTTGCCAAATTATTGATATTATTATAAACCAATTTATTTGTCTAAATTTCCTTCCACGGTCTCTTTAATATCCGGCAGGGTTAGAAGAGCACGGGCCAGCCACTAATGTGGAAGGGTGCATACCATCTTATCACAGGTTCTATACTATCGGCCTAGTCTAGGAAAGCATCAGGCCAGCCCACTAATTTGAAAGGGTGTATAATGTTACACTTCAAAAACACCGAATTCGGAACAATGTCCGAAAATTTTTACTCCACTCCGCGATGTGGACAACGTGACTATTTAACCCACGTCGCGTTGCTTTTTTTATTGAGCATTTTTTTTTCGGACATTGGCCGAAGCGAAATACCCCAGCAACGGCCGTTGTGGGTAATGCGAAAGTACTCAAGGAGGACGAAAATTAACACGTTCATCGGATGATTGAGGCAAAACCATAATACCCATAACCCCGACGTGGGTAATCTAATTTGCCCACGTCGGTGTTGTGGGTATTTGTTAATTTGCGCTAAACGCGCCGAAAAGCCTCCAACACACAACCATACCATACCCTACACTTAATTCCCCATTTTATAACAAGTAAAATTAAAATCAAATTTTTACCGTTGCGAAATTCCATTTATTTTCAATTCAAAAAACAAAAACTAAACAGGTAAAATTACAAAGATATCCTTATTAATTGAAAATTAGAAAAAAAAAAGGTTATTTTGTTTTCACACATGGTACCACTCTCTCAATGTTTATTAAAGTTTCTTTTTCAAGCAAAAGTATTCACATTTGACTTGGTTAGCACAAGAAGTGCTACCGATGACATTTAGACATTTGCATTTTAAATTTGATTATTTTTTATCACATTTGCAAAAGATCTGCCCGAAATACACTTCTTCTTGCATCCACAATCTGGATGAAACCTTGTTATTGGACCCGGATGACTTCATTGACTTCTTTACGGACATTGAGCTGTTCATTCAGGTACGATCGATGTTATTAAATAAATTTGTATTAGGAGCTTACCCTGGAAACTGGTTTCTGGAAAAACTGTTTGTCAAGAACTCCATTGCCTTTGTACACAAGGGTATAGGAGATCAATCGTTCTTATTTATCTACAACAGCCATTACATTTCTTGGAGCTTTAGTCGGGCCCCGGTCGACAATTCAGGAATGTTTACCAAAACGTTATCGCCGACTGAGGACTGGAGTTAATTTTCTTTCAGTTACGCCTTAAAAAACATTTTGGCTGCCTTGACTTTTCAATGCAGTTACACGAGTTTTCTACGTACTTTCTATGCTCCTTGACCCTCTACAGTTTCCATCCTCTCGTTGTTTTTTTTTTTTATATATTATTTTATTTTTTTTTTAATTTTTTTTAATTTATTTGTGTCTATTGGCTGATTTTCTTTGAGGCTCTCGAAGATGTTGCACAACAAAAGGTTAAGCCTAGGTCTTCGTTATTTAAAAAACTTCAGTAATTGTATGTGCTGGAACACATTCAAAACAAGCTTGTTATTCGCTTTTGGTCACCAATCTATTGCCTTCTGGTCACAATCTATTGTTCTTTGTCCACCAACTTATATTACAGAGTGTTAAGTTTCATCGCTGGACATCAGTTTTCTTTTTTCCTACGTTGGTTCATTGGTTTTCTACAAGTCCTTGTCAAAATCTCCGAGAGCATCTTCATGTTCGCACGAGCATTTTATTTCTTCGTTGTCTTCTTCATTAAAACTTTTTTCTAAGCTTAGAGATACTTCTCACTTCTAGTTCTTCCTCAGTAGTTATTTTTTTTACCGACGTCGGCTGTCAAAGGGGAAATCTAATAATCCATTTTTCTGTGGTGAACCAAACATTGCCTCATAAGGGGTTCTCTTGATCCCACTGTGGTAACTGTTGTTCTTAGTATTCTGAATGATCCTGAGACCATTTGCCCATCCTGAGGTGTTGTTATCAGTCATCCAAGCCACAAGACTATCTCGAACGTCTTGATTGGCCCGTTCGACAGGACCCTTGACTCTGCGAGTGTCTTGGTTTTCCATGTACTAGTTTTATGGCACTCCATTTACTGGCTAGGTTCTCGATAACCTGAAAACCGTACCATTACCATTACAAAAAATACTAAATTCCTAGGGTGGAATCTTTTCACTACAGTAATTTGTTTTTACCACTTACCCGGTTACAAAATTCCCGTCCATTATCACTGTGAAGTATGTATGGAGCCCCAAATAAGCAAAATATATCCAAAAGGATGTCGGATACTTCATCAGCAGTTTTAGTTTTCAAGGGACGTAGAACAACAAACTTGGTGAGATGATCTTGATAATTAAGGATAAACTTGTATTCGCCGTCAGGCTCTGATTGCATATCAATAAGATCCACCTAAAATACAATAAAAATACATAAATCGACTCAACATAAATGTTATGTCAACTATACCATATACCTCATTATAACAACTGCCAGTGCGTAATACGCTTAGGTATTTGTCAGCAAAGGAGAAACTGTCTTATTTAGAGAAATGCTATGATATCTTACCTGGCAGCGTGAATTTAATGCTGTCATAATGATGGGTTTAACAACCAGCCCTTTACTTTTTGACTTTTTCTTAAGTGCGCAAGGTTCGCAAAGATCCAAATATATTTTAATTACCTCCCTGGTAATGTTACAAAATTTCTTTTTTAGCTCGGCTTCCATAGCTTTTTCTTTTTTATGACCAACTCGTAAGTGAGCTGAATGAATTGTGTCATACATTTGATCAATGCGACAGAAATATTTTATATCTGTCATTTCTTCAGTTGTTTTTTCAATCAACATTTCTTTATCGCCAATGTTTATGACATCAAACCGATTGATTCGGCGATAATCTTTAGACATCAAGGACTGACCATTTTTCCTCTTCTGTTTTGCCTCCTTTACTTCGCTGATAATTTCTTCATAGCGTGGCTCCTCGATAATAAAATTTCGACTTGTGAGACCATTCTTCTTGAACATCAGATCTTCCAATTTACTGTGAAATGATTCCTTCATTTCAAACAAAATCACAAAACACAACAGCACTTTAAAATAAGCTCAACACACGCCACTTACGCACAGAACAAAGAAAAACTGCTTGTGTATAACGACAGTGCACTAATGTCAATGAAAATAGACAGTAGGCCTATTTGTTGCTAAGAGTGACGATAGTGGGGGGGGGGGGCGCATGTCTCGACCTGCACGTCTGGACTGTGGGAAACGGATTTCGGCGTTTGCGCAAATTACAAATACCCACAACCCGACGTGGGCAAATTAGATTACCCACGTCGGGTTAATGGGTATTATGGTTTTGCTCAATCTCCGATGAACGTGTTTATTTCGTCTCTTGAGTACTTTCGCTTACCCACAACGCGTTCTGGGTATTTCGCTTCGGCCAATGTCCGAAAAAATGCTCAATCCGCGACGTGGGTAATTCACGTTGTCCACATCGCGGAGTGAGTAAAAATTTCGGACATTGTCCGAATTCGGTGTTTTGAGTGTAACATATACATCTTTTCACGGTCCTAATATCGGCCGAGTTAGAAAGCACGGGCCAGCCACTAATTTGAAGGGTCCATACATCTTTTCACGGTCCTAATATCGGCCGAGTTAGAAAGCACGGGCCAGCCACTAATGTGAAGGGTGCATACATCTTTTCACGGTCCTAATATCGGCCGAGTTAGAAAGCACGGGCAAGGCCACACTAGAATCCCAGGCCGCGCTGCTCATATTGTGACGTCACAGTAAGGGGCGGGCGAGTAGCGCTCGTCTCGTAAGAATAGCATTGGCCGCCAGGACTCACCGTGAAACTTATCAATATTTCAGCATAACCGGTGAAGGTAGTTATCCTATCTCAGGAGTATCCCTTTAGCACAAACACTTCATCATAGTACATAGATATTTAATTCATTTTGAATTATTAGGTAAATGAAATAAGCAATACAAAAGTTATTCTTATTATAAAAGTTACTATTTTATTGGCTTAACTTATTAATCTTTCTTTTTTTTACATTTGCCACGCTCTTTTTCTACAATTTTTTCCCTTGTTTGTTTGCTATAGTTATTTAAAAGAATATTAGTAAAGATATTTATGCACTTTTTTACATAAATCAAAGAACTAACAGAACAAGTTTTACATGGAAAAATGGTATGAGTCGCTAAGGTGATCTAACATTAAATTGTTCAAAACTTTTCTCTGTTGTTTTAACATTTAGAAACATTTTTTCATACCTGTCGCTTACAACAAGTTTAAAGAGTTTAAGACAATCAGTTAAAATATTTACAACTAAACTAGATGGGTTACTTCAAACTTCCCCTGTCAATGACCTGTAGATAAGAACTATACACGTTGTTGCTAGAGACTAGCTCTTTGTATTCTACAAAGCATTTTTCACATTGTTTACAAGTATTCGATTTTAGCATGTTTGAAACATATGTACCCACCTATGTAAACTAAGGCTACTAAGTTCGTTCTCTGAGATGGCAACATCATTTAATGCTTTAATTACATCTTCAAAATCAATATCATTAAAATCAAAACTATCGCTTTATTCAACAAGGTCTTGGTCTGTAAAAAATAAATCTTTGATCTCAAATATCTTATTAGAAGCTGATACAACCTTTATTAGGCTGACAGCTTTCAGTATTTTTTTTTTTTTTTTTTTTGCCTCAAGAACTTGTACAACAGAAATATTGTAGCATCCTCCACAACATTTGTCTGTACTGCCTAAACCTCGCTTCTAAGTTATCTGTTTGAAATTTACCTATTAGTACATATTTATACTTTAAAACTATTTAATAAGTACTTAATTACAACTATTATAGTATTTACACTGTGAGCCAAGGCCGTTTGAGTGTCCAAAGTGAGTTTGCCATTTCGTTTCCTTCTATTACCCGTTTCCTCCCCTTGAACTGGCAAGCTGTCCCATGCTTCTAACCGCTCAACAAACTTCATTAAATATAACACGCTTTCATCCGTCAACGTTTTCACTGGATTACAAAACTTATCATTAAACCTCACACCTTTGAAGGGGTTCTTTACGTTAACAATCTTCCACCACGTAAGAATTATCTCTAAAAACATTGTTGTGCAAAAAATGCATTATTGTTATTTTGAGTAGCGTGGTGCTTTAGAAGCAGCTATGTTCTTAACATCAAACAGTTTCACACATAAATCTACGTTTTGTCTCTCAATATTAGTTGGAAATAAAACTTTTTTTGTTAATGATAGGGCTGTTTTAACAACAAAACGTTTTCTTCTAATTTTTGAATAATTTTTAGATGTGAAACACTTGCAAAATGAGTATTTTTACTATCATAAAAGTCAGGGAAGATAAATTATTGATTACTGTCTGATTGGTTCAGCCAGTTGTTTCTTATGGCAGTTGTTCACATTTAAAAAGGTGAACAGTGTCAAATAATAACAAAAATGTCCTGTTGTTTGTTATAAGGATTGAAAAAACTACTATTAAGTGTTTTCACCACAAAGCTTTGTAAACATAGCTCTGTTAACACCATTGTTGTCGGAAATAATTGTTAACACTATATACCCAACATCAGTTAACATTTTCAATACTTGTAAAAATTAGACTATACGCATAATCACTGGTTAAATCTCTACAGGGAAATAACCCTACAATATCTTTATTGTGTGAAAGTAGTGAGCTTATCATAAATGACTGAATGGTTGTTGCTAATCCAATAGAGTTTTGGTTTTGATTATGAGCTAGTCCTTCCAATTTACCACCTGTATAGCTCATTTCTGGTTTTACATAAATTTCATCAATAAGTAAGCTACATACATTTTCATTTTCTTTCATACAGGATAACTTTTGTAGATATCTAATATGAGTAGTATCTATTCCAGAGCTACCAGTTCCTAAGTTTGAGGTAAAAGATTGCAAGTATCGATGGGGCACAGCCAAAACTTTGGCATCTCTAATCTTTTTGTATGCAGTTGGAAAACAAAAGATTAACGTTGCAAACCAAATTAAGGAAGACGTACAATATGAAATTTTAACTGAAACTGCTAATTTAATTTGTTCTTTAAAGAAAGTTTGTTCTTTTCTGCAACATTAGTGTCTGTTGTTTCTTCTAACATCCCATCCACCAAACTGCTTATACATTCTACTTTGTCTGATTTTGGTATGTCTATTACTTCAGAGGATAGCTTTTTAATTATATTTCTTAGCTTGGACCAACTGTCAATTTTTAAGTTCTGTTAAAACGTTCGCAAATAACAACTATTATTGATCAAGTTATTATTTTTAACTAAATAAAAGGACAAGTCGTCTTTAATGTTTAAGGACAATGTAACTGTAGGGTAAATATTGTCTTTAATGGAAACTAAAAATAAAAATAGTTGGTTGTTGTCCTGTTGAGAATATACATTGTTAAGTTCTAAGTTACACATCTTACTGTAATTATTTGTGAGACAGCTGAATGAGTCAATTGTGTCCCGCCGTTCTTCCTCTTGGATTTGTTTTTGGTGTCGCTCTTCTGCTTCCCTTCTTTTTTCTTCTGAATCCTTCCTCTCAGCCGGCAGATCCTTTCCAATGTAGTTAGGCAAAATTTTCAAAAATTGTTGGAACCGCATCGTTCCTTAGCTTTAGCCTATCCCGCTTAACTGTTAAAATGGTGCCGTCAGGTCGAGTTACAGTGTCTTCCTTTATTATATATCGCTCGTCAAAATGTTTAATGCACACGCGGGAGTTGGACGTAACCTCACAACTATCTATGTGAATCGCTCTTAGGCCACGTACGGATTGTCTCAGGATCTTTCGGAAATGAAAAAACATTAACAAATGGCTTAACATAATTGCTTTTACGCTCTGGAACGCAACATTACTCGGCGTATAAACAAGGCTCCGAAAAAATCCCCAACACACACACACAGTATCCCCAACAGATGTGTCCTGTAGTCAACAAACGGTCACAATTGACTGGTGTCAATGACAAGTGAAAGTAAGTAAAAGTATGAGGGTGCGAAACGCCGAGATGGTTGAGCCCGAGCCCGCCCCTTACCGTGACGTCACGCAGCCAGCGGCAGGGCAGCAGCGAGGCCCTGGGATTCTAGTGTGGCCTTGGCACGGGCCAGCCACTAATTTGAAGGGTCCATACATCTTTTCACGGTCCCTAATATCGGCCGGGTTAGAAGCACGGGCCATCACTAATTTGAAGGGTGCATACATCTTTTCATGGTCTCAATATCGACCGGGTTAGAAAGCACGGGCCAGCCACTAATTTGAAGGGTGTATACATCTTTTCACGGTCCTAATATCGGCTGGGCTAAAAAGCACGGGCCAGCCACTAATTTGAAGGGTGTATACATCTTTTCACGGTCCTAATATCGGCTGGGCTAGCACGGGCCAGCCACTAATTTGAAGGGTGCATACATCTTTTCACGGTCTCAATATCGACCGGGTTAGAAAGCACGGGCCAGCCACTAATTTGAAGGGTGTATACATCTTTTCACGGTCCTAATATCGGCTGGGCTAGAAAGCAAGGGCCAGCCACTAATTTGTAGGGTGCATACATCTTTTCATGTTTCTCAATATCGACCGGGTTAGAAAGCACGGGCCAGCCACTAATTTGAAGGGTGTATACATCTTTTCACGGTCCTAATATCGGCTGGGCTAGAAGCACGGGCCAGCCACTAATTTGAAGGGTGCATACATCTTTTCACGGTTTCAATATCGGCTGGGCTAGAAAGCACGGGCCAGAAACTAATTTGAAGGGTGCATACATCTTTTCACGGTTTTAATATCGGCCGGGTTAGAATGCACGGGCCAGCCACTAATTTGAAGGGTGTATACATCTTTTCACGGTCCTAATATCGGCTGGGCTAGAAAGCACGGGCCAGCCACTAATTTGAAGGGTGCATACATCTTTTCACGGTCCTAATATCGGCTGGGCTAGAAAGCACGGGCCAGCCACTAATTTGAAGGGTGCATACATCTTTTCACGGTCCTATATCGGCCGGGTTAGAAAGCACGGGCCAGCCACTAATTTGAAGGGTGTATACATCTTTTCACGGTCCTAATATCGGCTGGGCTAGAAAGCACGGGCCAGCCACTAATTTGAAGGGTGCATACATCTTTTCACGGTCCTAATATCGGCTGGGCTAGAAAGCACGGGCCAGCCACTAATTTGAAGGGTGCATACATCTTTTCACGGTCCTAATATCGGCTGAGCTAGAAACCACAGGCCAGCCACTAATTTGAAGGGTGCATACATCTTTTCATGGTCTCAATATCGACCGGGTTAGAAAGCACGGGCCAGCCACTAATTTTAAGTGTGTATACATCTTTTCACGGTCCTAATATCGGGTGGGCTAGAAAGCACGGGCCAGCCACTAATTTGAAGGGTGCATACATCTTTTCATGGTCTCAATATCGATCGGGTTAGAAAGCACGGGCCAGCCACTAATTTGAAGGGTGTATACATCTTTTCACGGTCCTAATATCGGCTGGGCTAGAAAGCAAGGGCCAGCCAATAATTTGAAGGGTGCATACATCTTTTCACGGTCCTAATATCGGGTGGGCTAGAAAGCACGGGCCAGCCACTAATTTGAAGGGTGCATACATCTTTTCACGGTTTCAATATCGGCCGGGTTAGGAAGCACGGGCAAGCCACTAATTTGAAGGGTGTATACATCTTTTCACGGTCCTAATATCGGCTGGGCTAGAAAGCAAGGGCCAGCCACTAATTTGTAGGTTGCATACATCTTTTCATGCTCTCAATATCGACCGGGTTAGAAAGCACGCGCCAGCTACTAATTTTAAGTGTGTATACATCTTTTCACGGTCCTAATATCGGGTGGGCTAGAAAGCACGGGCCAGCCACTAATTTGAAGGGTGCATACATCTTTTCATGGTCTCAATATCGACCGGGTTAGAAAGCACGGGCCAGCCACTAATTTGAAGGGTGTATACATCTTTTCACGGTCCTAATATCGGCTGGGCTAGAAAGCAAGGGCCAGCCTCTAATTTGTAGGGTGCATACATCTTTTCATGCTCTCAATATCGACCGGGTTAGAAAGCACGGGCCAGCCACTAATTTGAAGGGTGTATACATCTTTTCACGGTTTTAATATCGGCCGGGTTAGAATGCACGGGCCAGCCACTAATTTGAAGGGTGTATACATCTTTTCACGGTCCTAATATCGGCTGGGCTAGAAAAGCACGGGCCAGCCACTAATTTGAAGGGTGCATACATCTTTTCATGGTCTCAATATCGACCGGGTTAGAAAGCACGGGCCAGCCACTAATTTGAAGGGTGTATACATCTTTTCACGGTCCTAATATCGGTCTGGGCTAGAAAGCACGGGCCAGCCACTAATTTGAAGGGTGCATACATCTTTTCACGGTTTCAATATCGGCTGGGCTAGAAAGCACGGGCCAGAAACTAATTTGAAGGGTGCATACATCTTTTCACGGTTTTAATATCGGCGGGTTAGAATGCACGGGCAGCCACTAATTTGAAGGGTGTATACATCTTTTCACGGTCTAATATCGGCTGGGCTAGAAAGCACGGGCCAGCCACTAATTTGAAGGGTGCATACATCTTTTCATGGTCTCAATATGACCGGGTTAGAAAGCAAAGCCAGTCACTAATTTGAGGGTGTATACATCTTTTCACGGTCCTAATATCGGCTGGGCTAGAAAGCACGGGCCAGCCACTAATTTGAAGGGTGCATACATCTTTTCACGGTCCTAATATCGGCTGGGCTAGAAAGCAGGGGATAGCCACTAATTTGAAGGGTGCATACATCTTTTCACGGTTTCAATATCGGCCGGGTTAGAAAGCACGGGCCAGCCACTAATTTGAAGGGTGCATACATCTTTTCACGGTCCTAATATCGGCCGAGTTAGAAAGCACGGGCCAGCCACTAATTTTTAGGGTGTATACATCTTTTCACGGTCCTAATATCGGCCGAGTTAGAAAGCACGGGCCAGCCACTAATTTGAAGGGTGCATACATCTTTTCACGGTCCTAATATTGGCCGTGTTAGAAAGCACGGGCCAGCCACTAATTTGAAGGGTGCATACATCGTTTCATGGTTCAGTATCGACCGGGTTAGAAAACACGGGCCAGCCACTAATGTGAAGGGTGCATACATCTTTTCACGGTCCTATATCGGCCGGGTTAGAAAGCACGGGCCAGCCACTAATTTGAAGGGTGCATACATCTTTTCACGGTCCTAATATCTGTTGGGTTAGAAAACACGGGCCAGCCACTAATTTGAAGGGTGCATACATCTTTTCACGGTCCTAATATCTGTTGGGTTAGAAAGCACGGGCCAGCACTAATTTGAAGGGTGCATACATCTTTTCACGGTCCTAATATCAGCCGAGTTAGAAAGCACGGGCAGCCACTAATTTGAAGGTGCATACATCTTTTCACGGTCCTAATATTGGCCGAGTTAGAAAGCACGGGCCAGCCACTAATTTGAAGGGTGCATACATCTTTTCCATGGTCTCAGTATCGACGTGGTTAGAAAACACGGGCCAGCCACTAATGTGAAGGGTGCATACATCTTTTCACGGTCCTATATCGGCCGGTTAGAAAGCACGGGCCAGCCACTAATTTGAAGGGTCCATACATCTTTTCACGGTCCTAATATCTGTTGGGTTAGAAAGCACGCAAGGCTCACCACTAATTTGGAAACTGCATACATTTTTTCATCGCCATTGGAGGTTCTACATGAGGCGCATTAGTTTTTGTACCAATATACCGTTTGACATTGTATTACCCAAAATGACAATGGTTTAACCCTTTTTCTGTTTTCTTCCACAACAATGAAAGTTTTGCTGTCCAAAGCATAGTATTGTTTTACAACAAAAATTATATATGTTTGTATATTGTGAGCTAAACTACCAGACTTCAAGATTTATTAATTCGACTTCAGCTTGAAACTAAAACGCATCATGCATTCCTTTCCGTGTCAAAAGAAATGTGATAATGACAAGTGTAATTCATTTGTACTTGCTCGGTTTCTGCAACATTTACTGTAATTTGTTTACTGAAGGTAAATGTAGTCAGGCTATATTAACTAAAACCCTTTTCTTCCGGATAAAAACTACACTAGGTTTTCCTAAACTTGGCCGTCATTGTCGATTTGCAAATAAGAATTCTGCACTTTACTAATGTATATCGTACTAGTAAAAACTTAGTTTTCATGGAATTTTCATCTACCTAAGATTTAGAACTCCCGCTATTTATACAGGGTATAACGGAAATTGTTGTGTGTTTTTATAAAATTGTAGGTAATTGGCTCAAACCGTTAATATATAAAAAAAATAAAATTAAAATTTATTTTCATGTTTAAGTGTTTGAACAAAGTTTCTGAGATATTTTTACATATAAACCTTTCAAATATGTATAGTTCGTTATACTCAGAAGTTCATTCTAGAATCAGAGACTATTCTGTGATGTCTCATTGAATGTGTTCCACTCACGTGTACTTAATTTGTTAAAGTAAGTTTTTCTTCAGATACATATTTTTACTCTTTTTTGTTCTTACACAATTATATTAGAAACTTAGGCATTACTTAGCGCAATATTGGAGTAATTGGAACTCATTTATATTTCCTGTTATTTAAAGCAATACAAACAAAATGAACTAATTAAAGCCGTTGCTTATTGATGTTAATGCCGACTTGTGAAATGGTGCTTTTGACTTTTAATAGTTTCATATTTTATTACTAGTCAATATAATGAAAGTTTTATGTCATATATCACGCTTATATAACACTGTTATAGGTAGAACAATAATATTTTTCATTTAAACTGATAATATTAAAAACCTATTTACGAAGCGTTACTTGCTAACAAAACAAATTATAACACTGAGGTGTTACTAAGGCTCGATCACATTCAGTATAACACAATGACTGCAGTTTCTTTTACGTATACTATAATTAGGTTGGGAACTTCGTATTTAATACAGATTACGGTGTTTTCTTTTTGGACTTTTATATATTTAATTGCTTTTTGAAAGCTATCTAAAACATGCCTTCTGATAAAGTAGGTGAAATACAGTGCAGATGCAGTCGGAGGTTGCGTACAGCTATTTTAGGCGAATTTTTCTTGAAAACTGACGCTGTTATAAATATTATGTCTTTTATATTTTTATTTTTACGTGTGTGAATCACCTGTTAAAATTAGTATTAAAAAAAAAAATGTTTAACCCTTTTTATACTCTCAATTCAGCTGTTACCAAAATGAGGATCGATTATTTTTATAGCAAACTTATTTTGTTGTAGATTTTACCCATAACATATGTTGCGATATCAAAATCTAAACTCGTTTGTTTTTTTCATTATAATTTCATATGAAACGAGGTCATATAGATGAGCTAACGACGTCTGATATTATAATTTTGGAATTTAATATGGTTAGCAGAAGACAATAAATAAAAAAAATTAAACTGGTTTCAAAATGCGATTTTTATTTAAAAATACATTTTTAGTAATATTTTTAAAGTCAATGCGTATAACCGGTTTAACTCTTATAGTTCTAGGACTAATTTTTGAGTAGTAGTATCCAGCTTTCACGATCGTACACTGTTCAGTATTCAGAAAGCTATAACGCCAGTCATATGTTTTTAATAATATACATTGTAATTAGTTTACATTATCATTATACGTTATGTAAGAAGACAAATTATTTTTTTTAATTTCTCAAGCAAAATATCGAGTTCTAAATATTAGGTATCAGTTCTTGTTATTGTTATTATATTAATATTCTGTACTATGCATTTATATTAAACCTTCTTTATAGGACCATTCAAATACTGAACGAACCTTTATTTACTTTTAGCAAATACAGTAATCACATTTATAACTAAATACGGTAATAATGATAAAAAATGTACGTATTTATGTATAACTTGTGACTCGCAAAGGACTCCTTCATAGTGTAATGTTTATGATGCGACTATGCATCATAATCTCTGCATTTATTTTTATTTATTTATTACTCTAATTTATTTTTTTACATCGTAATCTCGGTACACATAAAATAAAAAACACTTACTAATTCTTCCACTTTCCGACATCACAGAAAGTTGAAATCCGTCACTGTTATCTATCATGACTAAAATAGAGAATCTAAAGCATTTTCATAATTATCAAACATCCACAAGAGATGAAATACGGTTGCAACCCCTAGAAGAATTATATTTTGTATTTTAACTTCTCAACGTCTTAGAAAGATTAAATTTGACACACATGTACCTCCTGCTTAAAAAAATAAAACAAAAGCATGTTTATGAAGATAAGCTACCCAAAGAGATTCAAACAGTGGTGCAACCCCTAGAAGAACTATATTTTGTTTCTCTACCACCCACTGTCTAGAAAGGTGAAATTTGACTCGTGTATTTTGCACTCAACAAACTACAGTGCCGGAAATACACTGAGAAGTACATTAAAATGGTCGGAAGTATTCACTATTTTACCGAAGTAGAATTTTCTGACCGTATTTATATACTATAAGGCAAACACTACTATGGCACCAGAAATACCTTAGACCGGTAGTATACGCCAATAGCGGGAGTTGAGACATTCCAGATAGGTATATTCATATATTTCCTGATCGGGGAATCTATGCAAACACTCATACGGGACTGGAATGGCTTTAGACCGGAAGATAATCACAATGACCAGAAGTAAAAATTTCAGAGTAACATATGTATATGTATGTGTATATTTCTTAACTGGGGCAAAATTCAAACTCTACTAAAGCGCCAAAACCAGCGTACACCGTAAGTAGATTACATGGCCGTAAGTAATAGATTTTTGCCTTTAGGATACTTTTTTAAGACCAACTTATGTATATACTTCCTTGAACAGACAACAAGGTAACTCTACAATAC
>NW_025785354.1:0-26362 GCF_021130785.1 Homalodisca vitripennis
CCAGGATCATTCCCCGTCACCTTCAGCTGGCCATCAGGAATGACGAGGAGCTGAACAAGCTCCTGTCCGGTGTCACCATCGCCCAGGGAGGTGTACTGCCCAACATCCAGGCCGTGCTCCTGCCCAAGAAGACCGAGAAGAAGGCCTAAGTCGCCCGCCAACGCGCGACACAAAGCCGCCCGCCCGGCTCCCACAAACGGCCTTTTTAAAGGCCACCACAATATCACTCGTTTTCACAGTTTACGACTTTAATAATCCTATTTCTCACTCTTGTCGTATATTTCCGACATGTATCTAGTAATTACTATGCTAATTATTAGTAAAACTGTCATTATTACCATCACAAATTACATAAAAATTTAATAATGTACACGAATATATAACACTTTTTTGCCAATTGATGTTATCGAATAATAACAGTTTATTCAAATACTAAACAGTGTGCGTCAATTTATATCTATTTATAACTAATTACTGGTCTTCAAAATATATATATATTTATTTATATTAATAATTAACACATTTAACTGTACACTTTAGTTAGTTGTTTTCACTCTAATTAACCGTATAAAATATCACTTCTCTTTATTGTCTATCATACAATCTTAACTTAAATTCACCGTCTTTGTCGTTTTAAATTAGTTTTAAACACGAAATCTAAACCTTTTCTCTCTAATTTAGTCGTTTTACAGCATATTTCTGTGGCTAGAAAACCAATCACTTGTACATTGATTTATTACAGACTTTTTCTTATTTTGTTACAGTAATCGTTTACATTATCATCAATTTTATTTGCAAATATCATTTATATTTATATATTAATCCTACTTACTACAGCGAATTCACTGTGTTTACAAATTACAACTGTTTGCTATTGTTCTTTCGGTATTATTATAAAGAGCAGATTGATTTTCTATTCTTTTCCTGTATTACGAACTTCTGTCAAACCTCCGACCGCGCGATTTTCACTGGAACTATGTTAACAGTTCAGTTAACAGTGTAGTATTGTTTATATATTATAGCAAAACACAACAATGATTCAGTTTACAATAATTATTATTTTATATTCAAAGTGTGATATAAATTCCAAATGTCGCATAGAATAGTAAGTTGATAGATAAATTTTGTTAATTGCAAGCACTGTCAACCCCACATATTGCGATATTCACTGGAATATGTTAACAGTTTACATTTAGTTTGTAGTCATAGTGATTTGAAACAAATAAAAATCACTTATTCAGTTATAAATATACTTTATACGTGTATAGTTCAGTAATTTTAAAGGTCGTTTAGTAAATTTGAAAAATAGAAGAATCAGCGAATATTCGGTGATTGTAACGAAGTAAATATGTAAATTTGCTGTTATCCACGCTAATTAAATTTAACGTAATTAGTTGTAAACGGATAAAAACGTGGATTAAATATCAGTGATAAACGCGCGCCGCTTGATCTGGGCTTGGAGTTTGCAAGCTCGAGTAAATTTTTTTTCTAAAAGAGCAAGCAGCGCGAAGCGCTGCGCAGCGGGCAAGCATCGCGTGATCTGACCCATTCTGAAAATTTTGTTAAATTCAGAATAGTAGGCTATATTGTTTTAAACATGTTTCATTACTAATTTGTGTTTTTTTTCGTACGGAAATTAATAAACTCGTAAACTTAATCTAATAAACGTAATCTAACTTGTATAAATTAATATAGAGAATGCGGGGACATACTGGAAAATACCCATTTTAAACTTAAAATACACTGACTTGGATCACATTACAGTGGTATGAATCAAGCAATCGCAATCAGGTTCGCTAGACCGAGCAGATTTACACTTGTTAACAGACAACTCTCTGGCGCTACAGCTACAGGACTCGGATCTGCAGTATATCCACTCACCTGTCTGTTTTATATGTATTTTCTACGTTATTCCTTATTATTTTCAAATTTACAACCTGTCCAGGTATCGACAATTGTAAGTAAACCGTCGGTGACAACTCTATTTCACCGTAGTAACTAGAAACCGGGAGAATTATCAATGTTAACGGATACGTACACTCTGATTGGTCGAATAGTGACCGACCAATCAAGTCAAGCCACCTCCTACCTATATAAGCGTGTTAACAGTTCACTCTATATATTCTATCTCCACGCACATGCGCACTGTACACTAGATGACTTTATCACACGATTTCACCTGTTTAAATACCGTTTTTAAAACTAAAAAACGGTATTTAACGTGTATCTTGTTGTAATCTAAATCGACCTGTACTTAAAACTAGTGGTATTTCGATAAAATATAAATTTTCAAGTGTAACTTTCGGCTCTTATATTGAAGTGTATATAAAACATTACGAATACTATGAATAACGAACGATCAGATCAATTGGGCGATTACCGTATTTGTAAATTTAATGTTTAAAGTTTAAAGATTGTATTTAAACATAACTTAAATAGGTAATTTCAATATAAAACAAGTCGAGAGTTGCTTGTTTTAGCCAACATAATAACAGAATTCCAATGTTTACACAAGAAAAAGCGGTAAAATAAGCGAAAATTACAAGTTATGTTTAATCAGAGTTCAACGGTTCTTGGTTAATATTAGAAGTCATGTGTATAAAACATGACAGAAACTATGGTTTTCGATCGAATTGCAATTGACGTATTTTTTTTTTTTTTTTTTTTTTTTTTTTTTTTATTGTAAACTCAGTGTTTGTTTGAGAAAAAAAAAAAAAAAAAAAAAAATAAATAAATAAACAGAAAATTATACAATTTTACAGTGAAATCGGACTATGTTTAAAAAGAAAAAAGGAATTGAAAAAATAAAAAAAAAAAAATTCCTGGAATAAAATATTTATGACGAGCACAAAGTCATAAATTTGGTATTTTCGATAGAAAATATAGTCGAGAGCGACTTGAAACAACCAGGTTTACATCGGTTTTACAACAATAAGCGGTAAAATAAGCGAAAACGAAAGAGTTATTGGTGGCCTTTAGAAAGGCCGTTTGTGCGGAGCGGGCTCGCTCGTTGCGGGGCGCTGGCCTGCCGGCCGGCTTACTTGGAGCTGGTGTACTTGGTCACGGCCTTGGTACCCTCGCTCACGGCGTGCTTGGCCAACTCGCCGGGCAACAGGAGCCTGACGGCGGTCTGGATCTCCCGCGACGTGATGGTCGACCGCTTGTTGTAGTGGGCCAGGCGGGAAGCTTCGGCGGCTATGCGCTCGAATATGTCGTTCACGAAGCTGTTCATGATGGACATGGCCTTGCTGGAGACGCCGGTGTCGGGGTGGACCTGTTTCAGCACCTTGTAGATGTAGATGGCATAACTCTCCTTCCTCCTGCGCTTCTTCTTCTTGTCGCCCTTGGTGATGTTCTTCTGGGCCTTGCCGGCCTTCTTGACGGCTTTTCCGCTCGCTTTCGGTGGCATCCTGAGTCGCTGGTGTACGCCGGGAGTATAGGCCAAAATTCTAAAAAAGGCTCTAAGCTGGATATCTGGCGTCGCGCGAGCGCGACCAATAGGGTGGCAGCTCGAACGCGATTGGCCGCGCTCGCGCGACGCCCGGATTCGAGGTAACCCCGAATTTCAGGCCAAGGCTTCCACATTCTGCTCCGAGACGTGGACGAGTGAACACTTCTACTAGAGCGACATCGACCACGGCTGAAGATGGATGGAAGAGGGATCTGCCTCGGCGGTCTCAGATGGCGGAGCCGGTTTACCGGAACCGCTGGCGACACTACTGGGGTCCCGCGCGGCTTGCCAAGCGGGCCCCGGCGCTGTCTGCCCAAAAGGCCTTTTACAAGGCCAACCACACCGCTGGACGTCCCAGCAACACCAATCCACCCGGGACGGGAGATCAGGGCCCGGGTGAAGTCCGGTATTTACCGGAGTCCTGTCTTGCGATGTGCCAGGTGAGCCCGCCCCGGTCAGCCGACCGGGCCGCGGGATCCCAGCACCGCACTGCTGCTCAGGCCAGCACACATATTCCACCCGGGACTTGTCAGGGCCCGGGTGAAGTCCGGACTACCCCGGAAAGCTGCCAGGGTGCAGCGACTAAGTGCCAGGGGAACCTGCGCCGGTCTGAGGCCCAAAAAGGCCTTTCTAAAGGCCACTCTACAACACCGGGGATCTCAACCCCAGTGGCCCAGACCATGGTGTCAGCTACCCCTGGGGCCAATTCCGGCTCATCAGGCCGTCCTGCCGCGGGTCTGCGGAAGCGGCAAGCGGCCCCAGCTCCGTCTCTTCCGCCGAAGAATCGACGGACGGACACCGCTGCCGGAGAAGACATGGAGGTTGAGCGGGGCCCCCGCATTCCTCCCATCATCATGGACGTCCCCAAAGGATGGGCCAGCCACGCTGTTACCATCAAACAGCTGGTTGGGGGCGACCTGGAAGCAGTCTGCACCGCACGGACTCTGCGGCTGAAGACTAGCACCGTGGCCCACTTCCGACAACTCCAGAGGTATCTGCAAGAGCAAAACCTAAAATTTCATACTTTTGCTATGACCACTGAGCGCCTCCTCAAGGTGGTCATCAAGGGGCTACCATCCACCCTGTCGCCTGAGGAAGTAACGGTAGCCTTGCATGGAGAAAACCTCGGAATCGTGGAGGCCAAACTCCTGAAAACAAGCCGAGGAAAACCAACCAGCCTGTGGCTCATTACACTCCGCGGAGGAGACGGACTCCGGCCTCCAACTGACGTATACAGTGTCAGATCACTCTTTTACTGTAGACTGGAGGTCCGGAAATACACGAGGCCTAGTGGACCCGTCCAATGCCACCGCTGCCAAGGATTTGGACACGGCTCGAGTCACTGCCATCGAGAACTTCGGTGTGTCCGCTGTGGTGATGGCCACCCTTCAAGCCTCTGCCTGAAAGAATCCACGACCCCGGCGAGATGCTGCAACTGTGGAGAGGCTCATGCGGCAAACTACAGGGGTTGCTCAAGCTTTAAGAGTGAGAGACAGCTCTCCTATGCTGCCGTGGCAAAGAAGACTCGGAGGCCAGAACCTTCCAGGGCCGAGCCTCCAAAACCTCGGGAAGCTCCTGACCCTGCCCCAGCTGCCCCTGTTGACGACACCACAGAGCCCTCCACTGACAGCCGAGAAGACGAGGACTTCGAGGTGGTTCGACGTCGCCGACACCGACCTGCTCGGAAGCCGGAAAATCGGAGAGCTCGGCCTGCCGCGAAAACCTCCATCTCTAAGCCGCGAGAAGAGAGCCCGAGGATTGAAGCTGTACCAGCCCCTGTGAGACCTGAGAGGAGATCAGCCCTACCCAGGCCTACGCCGAGACCTCGCTTGGAACTGCCAAAGATGGCTGCTAGTGCAGAACCACAGGCCCAGCCGCCCACACAAAGCAACATGCCGACCTCTCAGCCTGCTGCCCGTATTCCTGAGGAACTCAAGGCAGGAATATCGCAGTTCCTCTCCCAGCTGACCAGCATGGTGGCGATGATGTCTCGCCTCATGGATATGTTGTCCGCCACCATGCATGGGTAAGCTGAGAGTTGTCAGCTGGAATGCCAACGGGCTTGCTGACAAGAGGCTGGAATTCAGCCAGCTCCTCCAGGACATGGACGTGGACATCGCTCTCCTCCAGGAGACCCACTTCAGGCAGACGGACTCCTTCACCATCCCAAATTTCCAGGTGTATCGCACTGATAGACAGCTGCAGGACATCCGACCCAGCGGAGGCACGGCGGTCTTAGTCCACCGGAGGGTGACTCATCGCCTACTGGCTGCAGTTATTACCCCGGGGACTGAAATCACCCGGGTTGCCGTCAGCTACAATGGGACGGAGCTAGAGATAGCTTCCGTCTACAACCCGCCAAATAGGTTGCTCCAACCGCACTGCCTCGACTGCCTGCTGCGACCCGGCTTTCCTGCACTCATCGCCGGGGACCTCAATGCGAAACACCTGGACTGGGGATGCCGGAAGACAAACTCCACCGGCAGGGACCTCAAGCGTCTCCTGGAAACCCGCCACCACGTCCATGTACTGGCCCCTGAGGAGCCTACACACTACCACCACCAAGGACACCCGCCGGACATCCTTGACATTGGTCTAGCTGGGTCACTGGATGGAAATATCGAGGTGTTTGCTGTGTCTGACCTCTCGTCAGACCACGTGCCAGTTGTCTTTGACCTACCGGACGACGGAGCGCCAGCCTACCCTCCGATGCGCCCCACCAAGGTCAACTGGCACAAATATGCAAACCACCTCGCCGACAGACCTCGGCCCCCACCAACCCCGGCCGAATCGCCAGACCAGCTAGACCAACAGGTTCTGGACCTGACCAACACCCTCCAGGAGGCTGTAGAAATTTCCTCGTCCCCTCTCTCACAGAAGAATCTCACTCCACCTCTTCCCGAGAACCTGAGAGAGGAGATACGCCTACGTCGTAGACTGCGAAGGGAGTACCAGCTGACACGGTGTCCCCACGCTAAGCAAGTCTTCAACCGCCAAGCCAGGAGATGCTCACGTCTCTTGGCGGAACACAGAGCAGCTGCGTGGGACAACTTCGTGGAACACCAAGCTGACGATGGTGTCGGCGGCATCTGGAAGGTCTCCAAAGCCCTCCGAGGGGACAAGAAGGTAAACCGCCCTCTCCACGGCCAACGTGGTATCGTTTACTCCCCCAGAGACAGAGCTGAGGCCTTCGCCGACACCATGGAGGACCAATTCTCCCCACACGCTGACATCTACGACGAGGTCGCCTGCGAAAGAATCGAAGACTTCCTGGAGGACTACGAACCTGAAGAGGATGACCCGCTGCCCTTGGTGACTACACAAGAAGTACACGACAACATCCGTCGCCTCCGCCCAAAGAAGGCTCCTGGCCCAGACTCCCTGGGAACGCCAGCTTTGAAGAACTTGCCGGCTTGGGTGATCGTCACCATCACATGCATCATGAATTCCTGCATACGCCTGGCCCACTTCCCGACCACCTGGAAGGATGCCAAGGTAGTCATGATTCCCAAGCCCGGCAAGGACCCCCTTTTCCCGGAGAACCACAGGCCCATCTCCCTGCTGCCTGTACTCTCCAAGATCTTCGAGAGGATCATGCTGGCTAGGTTCCCTGAGGAGTTTTTCACGTCTATTAGGACTGAACAGTTCGGTTTCCGAAGTGGACACTCGACCACCCTCCAACTCCGCAGAGTTCTAAACTACATCTCAGGAGCGGTGGAGAGGAAACACCATTCAACTTCGGTCCTGATAGACGTGAGCAAGGCCTTCGACAAGGTGTGGCACGACGGCCTACTGTACAAACTCACAGAGTCCCCGCTGCCTGGCAGGATGTTCCGGCTAATCCGCAACTACCTTCACCACCGGACCTTCTCCGTCTGCGTTGCCCGATCCACCTCCACGACTCGACCAGTCTCCTCCGGTGTACCACAGGGGTCAGTGCTCGGCCCGATCCTGTACCTGTGGTACACAAACGACATCCCCGTAGCTCCAAGAGTGCAGCTGTCGCTGTACGCCGATGATGCACTCTTCACGGCCACATCTGCAAACCTGAGGATGGCCAGAGTCTACATGCAGCGGCAGCTGGATCTACTGGAGCCCTGGTGTGAAAAATGGCGGATCAAGGTCAACGTAGACAAGTGTGAAGCGATCAACTTCACAAGGTCAAGGAGGCAAGCGGACGGCCGACAACTGACTCTCAACGGGGACAACATTCCTTGGAAGACGACAGTCAAGTACCTGGGGGTACTCCTGGACAGCAAACTGACCTTCACTCCCCACGTCACGAGGATCTGTGGACTGGCAAGGAAGGGCTTTGCTAGCATCGGCCCACTGCTCCGCTCCACGAAGCTGCCAGCCAGGACGAAGGTCCTGCTCTACACGGCTCTGACCAGACCAGTGATAACCTACGCGGCTCCAGCATGGTATCACCTCACCTGCAAGTCCGCCCGGAGAAAACTACTCGCAGTCCAGAGTAGGTGCCTCCGGCGGGCCACTGGGTCGCCCTGGTTTGTAAGAAACACCGTGATCAGAGCATCGGCCAACGTCCCTACGATCAGAAGCTTCGTGGAAGGACTTACTTCGACTCTTCAAGAAGCAGCAGAATCCTCGCCGTGGGAACACATCCGTCATCTACGTGACCAGGAGGTCCCCCAACTCCGTCTTCCAATGGACGACTAGACAACAACACTACACTACACATTACACTACAACACTGACAGGTAGCGAAAGCTACTAGGGCTTTGACCCTTGTTGACACAAGGCAAAAGCCAAACCGGCAGAGGCCTTGAGAGAAGTGGGGGATCCAGCCCCCACAGTCACAGCGACTTGTACTTGTACCAAGGCTTCCATCTGTATCCCCGCAACCGAGTACAGCGCAACATGTCAGGACGAGGCAAAGGCGGTAAAGTGAAGGGAAAGGCAAAGTCCCGCTCGTCCAGGGCCGGTCTACAGTTCCCGGTCGGCAGGATCCACCGTCTGCTCCGCAAGGGCAACTACGCCGAGCGAGTGGGTGCCGGAGCTCCGGTCTACCTGGCCGCCGTCATGGAGTATCTCGCCGCCGAGGTTCTCGAGTTGGCCGGTAACGCGGCCCGTGACAACAAGAAGACCAGGATCATTCCCCGTCACCTTCAGCTGGCCATCAGGAATGACGAGGAGCTGAACAAGCTCCTGTCCGGTGTCACCATCGCCCAGGGAGGTGTACTGCCCAACATCCAGGCCGTGCTCCTGCCCAAGAAGACCGAGAAGAAGGCCTAAGTCGCCCGCCAACGCGCGACACAAAGCCGCCCGCCCGGCTCCCACAAACGGCCTTTTTAAAGGCCACCACAATATCACTCGTTTTCACAGTTTACGACTTTAATAATCCTATTTCTCACTCTTGTCGTATATTTCCGACATGTATCTAGTAATTACTATGCTAATTATTAGTAAAACTGTCATTATTACCATCACAAATTACATAAAAATTTAATAATGTACACGAATATATAACACTTTTTTGCCAATTGATGTTATCGAATAATAACAGTTTATTCAAATACTAAACAGTGTGCGTCAATTTATATCTATTTATAACTAATTACTGGTCTTCAAAATATATATATATATATATATATATATATTTATTTATATTAATAATTAACACATTTAACTGTACACTTTAGTTAGTTGTTTTCACTCTAATTAACCGTATAAAATATCACTTCTCTTTATTGTCTATCATACAATCTTAACTTAAATTCACCGTCTTTGTCGTTTTAAATTAGTTTTAAACACGAAATCTAAACCTTTTCTCTCTAATTTAGTCGTTTTACAGCATATTTCTGTGGCTAGAAAACCAATCACTTGTACATTGATTTATTACAGACTTTTTCTTATTTTGTTACAGTAATCGTTTACATTATCATCAATTTTATTTGCAAATATCATTTATATTTATATATTAATCCTACTTACTACAGCGAATTCACTGTGTTTACAAATTACAACTGTTTGCTATTGTTCTTTCGGTATTATTATAAAGAGCAGATTGATTTTCTATTCTTTTCCTGTATTACGAACTTCTGTCAACCTCCGACCGCGCGATTTTCACTGGAACTATGTTAACAGTGTAGTATTGTTTATATATTATAGCAAAACACAACAATGATTCAGTTTACAATAATTATTATTTTATATTCAAAGTGTGATATAAATTCCAAATGTCGCATAGAATAGTAAGTTGATAGATAAATTTTGTTAATTGCAAGCACTGTCAACCCCACATATTGCGATATTCACTGGAATATGTTAACAGTTTACATTTAGTTTGTAGTCATAGTGATTTGAAACAAATAAAAATCACTTATTCAGTTATAAATATACTTTATACGTGTATAGTTCAGTAATTTTAAAGGTCGTTTAGTAAATTTGAAAAATAGAAGAATCAGCGAATATTCGGTGATTGTAACGAAGTAAATATGTAAATTTGCTGTTATCCACGCTAATTAAATTTAACGTAATTAGTTGTAAACGGATAAAAAAAAAAAAAAAAAAAAAAAAAGTGGATTAAATATCAGTGATAAACGCGCGCCGCTTGATCTGGGCTTGGAGTTTGCAAGCTCGAGTAAATTTTTTTTCTAAAAGAGCAAGCAGCGCGAAGCGCTGCGCAGCGGGCAAGCATCGCGTGATCTGACCCATTCTGAAAATTTTGTTAAATTCAGAATAGTAGGCTATATTGTTTTAAACATGTTTCATTACTAATTTGTGTTTTTTTTTTTCGTACGGAAATTAATAAACTCGTAAACTTAATCTAATAAACGTAATCTAACTTGTATAAATTAAAATAGAGAATGCGGGGACATACTGGAAAATACCCATTTTAAACTTAAAATACACTGACTTGGATCACATTACAGTGGTATGAATCAAGCAATCGCAATCAGGTTCGCTAGACCGAGCAGATTTACACTTGTTACAAGACAACTCTCTGGCGCTACAGCTACAGGACTCGGATCTGCAGTATATCCACTAACCTCACATAAATTTCTGTTTTATATGTATTTTCTACGTTATTCCTTATTATTTTCAAATTTACAACCTGTCCAGGTATCGACAATTGTAAGTAAACCGTCGGTGACAACTCAATTTCACCGTAGTAACTAGAAACCGGGAGAATTATCAATGTTAACGGATACGTACACTCTGATTGGTCGAATAGTGACCGACCAATCAAGTCAAGCCACCTCCTACCTATATAAGCGTGTTAACAGTTCACTCTATATATTCTATCTCCACGCACATGCGCACTGTACACTAGATGACTTTATCACACGATTTCACCTGTTAAATACCGTTTTAAAACTAAAAAACGGTATTTAACGTGTATCTTGTTGTAATCTAAATCGACCTGTACTTAAAACTAGTGGTATTTCGATAAAATATAAATTTTCAAGTGTAACTTTCGGCTCTTATATTGAAGTGTATATAAAACATTACGAATACTATGAATAACGAACGATCAGATCAATTGGGCGATTACCGTATTTGTAAATTTAATGTTTGTTTAAAGATTGTATTTAAACATAACTTAAATAGGTAATTTCAATATAAAACAAGTCGAGAGTTGCTTGTTTTAGCCAACATAATAACAGAATTCCAATGTTTACACAAGAAAAAGCGGTAAAATAAGCGAAAATTACAAGTTATGTTTAATCAGAGTTCAACGGTTCTTGGTTAATATTAGAAGTCATGTGTATAAAACATGACAGAAACTATGGTTTTCGATCGAATTGCAATTGACGTATTTTTTTTTTTTTTTTTTTTTTTTTTTTTTTTTTATTGTAAACTCAGTGTATGTTTGAAAAAAAAAAAAAAAAAAAAAAAATAAATAAATAAACAGAAAATTATACAATTTTACAGTGAAATCGGACTATGTTTAAAAAAGAAAAAAGGAATTGAAAAAATAAAAAAAAAATTCCTGGAATAAAATATTTATGACGAGCACAAAGTCATAAATTTGGTATTTTCGATAGAAAATATAGTCGAGAGCGACTTGAAACAACCAGGTTTACATCGGTTTTACAACAATAAGCGGTAAAATAAGCGAAAACGAAAGAGTTATTGGTGGCCTTTAGAAAGGCCGTTTGTGCGGAGCGGGCTCGCTCGTTGCGGGGCGCTGGCCTGCCGGCCGGCTTACTTGGAGCTGGTGTACTTGGTCACGGCCTTGGTACCCTCGCTCACGGCGTGCTTGGCCAACTCGCCGGGCAACAGGAGCCTGACGGCGGTCTGGATCTCCCGCGACGTGATGGTCGACCGCTTGTTGTAGTGGGCCAGGCGGGAAGCTTCGGCGGCTATGCGCTCGAATATGTCGTTCACGAAGCTGTTCATGATGGACATGGCCTTGCTGGAGACGCCGGTGTCGGGGTGGACCTGTTTCAGCACCTTGTAGATGTAGATGGCATAACTCTCCTTCCTCCTGCGCTTCTTCTTCTTGTCGCCCTTGGTGATGTTCTTCTGGGCCTTGCCGGCCTTCTTGACGGCTTTTCCGCTCGCTTTCGGTGGCATCCTGAGTCGCTGGTTTGTACGCCGGAGTATAGGCCAAAAGGTCAGGTCAGGTCGCTGTGACTGTGGGGGGGTGGATCCCCCACTTCTCTCAAGGCCTCTGCCGGTTAGGCTTTTACCTTGTGTCGCAAGGGTCGAAGCCCTAGTAGCCTTCGCTACCTGTCAGTGGGGTGAATGTCGTGTTGTAGTCGTAGTCGTTCTATGTCGTCAGTCGTCCATTGGAAGACGCAGTTGGGGGACCTCCTGGGCTCGAAGCTCACGGATGTGATCCCACGGAGAGGAATCTGCTGCTTCTTCGAGGCTCGATGTCAGGCCTTCCACGAAGCTCCTGATGGTGGGAACGTTGGACGAAGCCCTGACCACGGTGTTCCTCACGAACCAGGGCGACCCAGTGGCCCGCCGGAGACAAACGCTCTGGACAGCGAGCAGCTGCCTCCGAGCGGTCTTGCAGGTGAGGTTGTACCATGCTGGGGCCGCATAAGTGAGCACTGGTCGTATCAGAGCCGTGTAGAGTAGGACTTTCGTCCTGGTCGGTAGCTTCGTGGAGTTGAGCAGTGGGCCGATGCTGCCGATGCCCTTCCTTGCTTGACCGCAGATCCTCTTTACGTGGGGAGTGAAGGTCAGCTTGGAGTCCAGGAGTACCCCCAGGTACTTCACTGTCGTCTTCCATGGTATGTCGCCACCGTTGAGTGTCAGGTGACGGCCGTCCGCTTGTCTCCTTGTCCTCGTGAAGTTTATGGCTTCACATTTGTCAACGTTGACCTTAATCCTCCACTTGGTCAACCAGGGCTCCAGTAGGTGCAGCTGCCGCTGGATGTAGAATCCAGCCATCCTCAGGTTGGCAGACGTGGCCGTGAGGAGCGCATCGTCCGCGTACAGGGACAGCTGCACTCTCGGAGCGACCGGAAAGTCGTTAGTGTACCACAGGTACAGAATCGGGCCGAGGACCGATCCCTGTGGCACACCAGATGTCACTGGGCGGGTCGTGGAGTTGGATCGGGCAACGCTGACGGAGAAGGTCCGGAGGTGGAGATAGCTGCGGAGCAGCCTGAAGATCCTGCCAGGCAACGGTGACGATGTCAACTTGAAGAGCAGTCCCTCGTGCCACACCTTGTCGAAGGCTTTGCTCACGTCTATCAGGACCGAAGTGGAGTGGTGCTTCCTCCCTACAGCTCCAGTGATGTTGTTCAGGACTCTGCGGAGCTGAAGGGTGGTGGAATGGCCGGTGCGGAAGCCGAATTGTTCTGTCCTGATAGACGCGAAGAACTCCTCAGGAAATCTCGCTAGGACGATCTTCTCCAGGATTTTGGAGAGCACAGGCAGGAGGGAGATCGGCCTGTGGTTCTCCGGGAAGAGAGGGTCCTTGCCGGGCTTGGGTATCACGATCACCTTGGCATCCTTCCAGATGGTCGGGAAGTGAGCCAGGCGAAGGCATGAGTTGAAGATGCAGGTGATCGTGACGATCACCCAAGCCGGCAGGTTCTTCAACGCTGGAGTTCCCAAGGAGTCCGGGCCAGGGGCCTTCTTCGGGCGAAGGCGGCGAATGTGGTCCTGCACTTCAAGTGTAGTCACAGTGGGCAGTGGGTCGTCTTCGTCGGGTTGGTATCCCTCCAAGAAGTCTTCGATGGTCTCACAGGTGTCCTCGTCGTAGACATCCGCGTGTGGGGAGAATTGGTCTTCCATGGTGTCGGCGAAGGCCTCCGCTCGATCTCCAGGGGAGTAGACAATGCCACGCTGGCCATGGAGTGGCCGGTTGGTCTTCTTCTCCCCTCGGAGGGCCCTGGAGATTTTCCAGATGCCGCCGACACCACCGTCAGCTTGATGTTCCACGAAGTCATCCCACGCAGCCGCTCTGTGTTCCGCCAGGAGACGAGAGCACTTCCTGGCCTGGCGGTTGAAGGTCTGCTTGGCGTGGGGACAACGGGACTGCTGATACTCCCTTCGCAGTCTGCGTCGAAGACGTATCTCCTCTCTCAGCTCCTCAGGCAGAGGTGGAGTGAAGTCGGTCCGGGAGAGAGAGGGGATGACGAGGCCGTCATAGCTTCCTGGAGGGTGGTGGTCAAGTCGAGTACCTGTCGGTCTAGCTGGTCCGGTGACTCGGCAGGAGTTGGTGGTGGCCGATGTCGGTCGGCGAGGTGGTTTGCATAGTGGTGCCAGTTGATCTTGTTGGGACGAGTAGGAGGATAGGATGGAGCTCCGTCGTCCGGGAAGTCAAAAACAACTGGCACGTGGTCTGATGAGAGATCAGACACTGCAAACACCTCGATGTGTCCGTCCAGCGAGCCAGCTAGACCGATATCCAGTATGTCCGGGAGGTGTCGCCCATTGTAGTTGTAGTGGGTGGGCTCCTCGGGTGTCAGTAGTCGGATGTGGAGTCGGTTTTCCAGGAGACGGTGGAGATCTCTGCCGGTGGGATTGGTGTTCCGGCATCCCCAGTCCAGGTGTTTGGCGTTCAGGTCCCCGGCAACAAGTGCAGGGGAGCCAGGTCGCAGCAGGGCATCGAGGCAGCGTGGCTGGATGATCCGCTGAGGCGGATTATACACGGAGGCGATCTCCAGTTCAGTTCCACTGTACTGGACGGCAACCCGAGTGATCTCGATTCCTGGGGCAGGGACTGCTGCCAGGAGTCGGTGAGTCACTCGTCGATGTACTAGGATCGCCGAGCCTCCGCTGGGTCGGATGTTCTGGAGCTGCCTGTCGGTGCGGTACACCTGGTAGTTGGGGATGCTGAAGCGGTCTGTCGTCCTGAAGTGGGTCTCCTGGAGAAGAGCGACGTCCACATCCATTTCCGTCAGTAGTTGGCTGAGTTCCAGCCGCTTATCTGCCAGCCCGTCGGCGTTCCAGCTAACAACTCTCAGCTTACCCATGCATGGTGGCGGACAACATGTCCATGAGGCGTGACATCATCGCCACCATGCTGGTCAGCTGGGAGAGAAACTGTGATATCCCTGCCTTGAGTTCCTCGGGAATACGGGCAGCAGGCTGAGAGGTCGGCATGTTGTTTTGTGTGGGCGGCTGGGGCTGAGGTTCTGCGCTAGCAGCCATCTTTGGCAGTTCCAAGCGAGGTTTCGGAGTGGGCCTGGGTAGGGCTGGTCTCCTCTCAGGTCTCACAGGGGCTGGTACGGCTTCTTTCCTCGGGCTCTCTGATCGTGTAAGGTCTCGCGGCTCGGAGATGGAGGTTTTCGCGGCAGGACGAGCTCTCCGATTTTCCGGCTTCCGAGCAGGTCGGTGTCGGCGACGTCGAACCACCTCGAAGTCCTCGTCTTCTCGGCTGTCAGTGGAGGGCTCTGCGATGTCGTCAGCAGGGGCAGCAGGGGCAGTGTCAGGAGCTTCCCGGTGCTTTGGAGGCTCGGCCCTGGAAGGTTCAGGCCTCCGAGTCCTCTTTGCAGCGGCAGCATAGGAGAGCTGTCTCTCACTCTTAAAGCTTGAGCAACCCCTGTAGTTTGCCGCATGAGCCTCTCCACAGTTGCAGCATCTCGCCGGGGTCGTGGATTCTTTCGGGCAGAGGCTTGAAGGGTGGCCATCACCACAGCGGACACACCGAAGTTCCCGATGGCAGTGACTCGAGCCGTGTCCAAATCCTTGGCAGCGGTGGCACTGCACTGGTCCACTAGGCCTGGAGTATTTCCGGACCTCCAGTCTACAGAAAAACAGAGCCCTCACATTGTAAACATCAGTTGGAGGCCGGAGCCCATCGCCTCCACGGAGGGTGATGAGCCACAGGCTGGTCGGTTGACCACGCCTTGACTTTAGGATCTTCGCCTCCATAATGCCATAGCCTTCTCCTTGGAAGGCTTCGAAGACCTCTTCCGGCGATAGGGTGGTTGGGAGGCCTTTGACCACAACCTTAAGCAGGCGTTCGGTGGTCATGGCAAAAGTGTGGAACTTCAGCCCCTGTTCCTGTAAATATCTCTGCAGTTGCCGAAAGTGGGCCACGGTGCTCGTCTTCAGCCGTAGCGTCCGAGCGGTGCAGACAGCCTCCAGGTCGCCCCCAACCAGCTGTTTGATGGTAACAGCATGGCTGGCCCATCCTTTGGGGACGTCCAGGATGATGGGAGGAATCCGGGGGCCTCGCTCAACCTCCATGTCTTCGCTGGCAGCTGTGTCCGTCCGTCGGCTCTTCGGCGGGAGAGTGGGAGCTGGAGCCGCTTGCCGCTTCCGCAGACCCGTGGCGGGACGGCCTGATGAGCCGGAGTTGGCCCCAGGGGTAGCTGGCTCAATGGCCTGGGCCACCGGGGTGGAAATCCCCGAAGTTGTAGGGTGGCCTTTAGAAAGGCCTTTTTGGGCCTCAGACCGGCGCAGGTTCCCCTGGCCCTTAGTCGCTGCACCCTGGCAGCTTTCCGGGGTAGTCCGGACTTCACCCGGGCCCTGACAAGTCCCGGGTGGAATATGTGTGCTGGCCTGAGCAGCAGTGCGGTGCTGGGATCCCGCGGCCCGGTCGGCTGACCGGGGCGGGCTCACCTGGCACATCGCAAGACAGGACTCCGGTAAATACCGGACTTCACCCGGGCCCTGATCTCCCGTCCCGGGTGGATTGGTGTTGCTGGGACGTCCAGCGGTGTGTTGGCCTTGTAAAAGGCCTTTTGGGCAGACAGCGCCGGGGCCCGCTTGGCAAGCCGCGCGGGACCCCAGTAGTGTCGCCAGCGGCTCCGGTAAACCGGCTCCGCCATCTGAGACCGCCGAGGCAGATCCCTCTTCATCCATCTTCATCCGTGGTCGCTCTAGTAGAGTTGTTGACTCGTCCACGTCTCGGAGCAGAATGATGATAGGCCAAAATTCTAAAAAAGGCTCTAAGCTGGATATCTGGCGTCGCGCGAGCGCGACCAATAGGGTGGCAGCTCGAACGCGATTGGCCGCGCTCGCGCGACGCCCGGATTCGAGGTAACCCCGAATTTCAGGCCACGGCTTCCATCTGTATCCCCGCAACCGAGTACAGCGCAACATGTCAGGACGAGGCAAAGGCGGTAAAGTGAAGGGAAAGGCAAAGTCCCGCTCGTCCAGGGCCGGTCTTCAGTTCCCGGTCGGCAGGATCCACCGTCTGCTCCGCAAGGGCAACTACGCCGAGCGAGTGGGTGCCGGAGCTCCGGTCTACCTGGCCGCCGTCATGGAGTATCTCGCCGCCGAGGTTCTCGAGTTGGCCGGTAACGCGGCCCGTGACAACAAGAAGACCAGGATCATTCCCCGTCACCTTCAGCTGGCCATCAGGAATGACGAGGAGCTGAACAAGCTCCTGTCCGGTGTCACCATCGCCCAGGGAGGTGTACTGCCCAACATCCAGGCCGTGCTCCTGCCCAAGAAGACCGAGAAGAAGGCCTAAGTCGCCCGCCAACGCGCGACACAAAGCCGCCCGCCCGGCTCCCACAAACGGCCTTTTTAAAGGCCACCACAATATCACTCGTTTTCACAGTTTACGACTTTAATAATCCTATTTCTCACTCTTGTCGTATATTTCCGACATGTATCTAGTAATTACTATGCTAATTATTAGTAAAACTGTCATTATTACCATCACAAATTACATAAAAATTTAATAATGTACACGAATATATAACACTTTTTTGCCAATTGATGTTATCGAATAATAACAGTTTATTCAAATACTAAACAGTGTGCGTCAATTTATATCTATTTATAACTAATTACTGGTCTTCAAAATATATATATATATATATATATATATATATTTATTTATATTAATAATTAACACATTTTACTGTACACTTTAGTTAGTTGTTTTCACTCTAATTAACCGTATAAAATATCACTTCTCTTTATTGTCTATCATACAATCTTAACTTAAATTCACCGTCTTTGTCGTTTTAAATTAGTTTTAAACACGAAATCTAAACCTTTTCTCTCTAATTTAGTCGTTTTACAGCATATTTCTGTGGCTAGAAAACCAATCACTTGTACATTGATTTATTACAGACTTTTTCTTATTTTGTTACAGTAATCGTTTACATTATCATCAATTTTATTTGCAAATATCATTTATATTTATATATTAATCCTACTTACTACAGCGAATTCACTGTGTTTACAAATTACAACTGTTTGCTATTGTTCTTTCGGTATTATTATAAAGAGCAGATTGATTTTCTATTCTTTTCCTGTATTACGAACTTCTGTCAACCTCCGACCGCGCGATTTTCACTGGAACTATGTTAACAGTTCAGTTAACAGTGTAGTATTGTTTATATATTATAGCAAAACACAACAATGATTCAGTTTACAATAATTATTATTTTATATTCAAAGTGTGATATAAATTCCAAATGTCGCATAGAATAGTAAGTTGATAGATAAATTTTGTTAATTGCAAGCACTGTCAACCCCACATATTGCGATATTCACTGGAATATGTTAACAGTTTACATTTAGTTTGTAGTCATAGTGATTTGCAACAAATAAAAATCACTTATTCAGTTATAAATATACTTTATACGTGTATAGTTCAATAATTTTAAAGGTCGTTTAGTAAATTTGAAAAATAGAAGAATCAGCGAATATTCGGTGATTGTAACGAAGTAAATATGTAAATTTGCTGTTATCCACGCTAATTAAATTTAACGTAATTAGTTGTAAACGGATAAAAACGTGGATTAAATATCAGTGATAAACGCGCGCCGCTTGATCTGGGCTTGGAGTTTGCAAGCTCGAGTAAATTTTTTTTCTAAAAGAGCAAGCAGCGCGAAGCGCTGCGCAGCGGGCAAGCATCGCGTGATCTGACCCATTCTGAAAATTTTGTTAAATTCAGAATAGTAGGCTATATTGTTTTAAACATGTTTCATTACTAATTTGTGTTTTTTTCGTACGGAAATTAATAAACTCGTAAACTTAATCTAATAAACGTAATCTAACTTGTATAAATTAATATAGAGAATGCGGGGACATACTGGAAAATACCCATTTTAAACTTAAAATACACTGACTTGGATCACATTACAGTGGTATGAATCAAGCAATCGCAATCAGGTTCGCTAGACCGAGCAGATTTACACTTGTTAACAGACAACTCTCTGGCGCTACAGCTACAGGACTCGGATCTGCAGTATATCCACTAACCTCACATAAATTTCTGTTTTATATGTATTTTCTACGTTATTACTTATTATTTTCAAATTTACAACCTGTCCAGGTATCGACAATTGTAAGTAAACCGTCGGTGACAACTCAATTTCACCGTAGTAACTAGAAACCGGGAGAATTATCAATGTTAACGGATACGTACACTCTGATTGGTCGAATAGTGACCGACCAATCAAGTCAAGCCACCTCCTACCTATATAAGCGTGTTAACAGTTCACTCTATATATTCTATCTCCACGCACATGCGCACTGTACACTAGATGACTTTATCACACGATTTCACCTGTTAAATACCGTTTTAAAACTAAAAAACGGTATTTAACGTGTATCTTGTTGTAATCTAAATCGACCTGTACTTAAAACTAGTGGTATTTCGATAAAATATAAATTTTCAAGTGTAACTTTCGGCTCTTATATTGAATTGTATATAAAACATTACGAATACTATGAATAACGAACGATCAGATCAATTGGGCGATTACCGTATTTGTAAATTTAATGTTTGTTTAAAGATTGTATTTAAACATAACTTAAATAGGTAATTTCAATATAAAACAAGTCGAGAGTTGCTTGTTTTAGCCAACATAATAACAGAATTCCAATGTTTACACAAGAAAAAGCGGTAAAATAAGCGAAAATTACAAGTTATGTTTAATCAGAGTTCAACGGTTCTTGGTTAATATTAGAAGTCATGTGTATAAAACATGACAGAAACTATGGTTTTCGATCGAATGAGAAGTCATGTGTATAAAACATGACCGAAACTATGGTTTTCGATCGAATTGCAATTGACGTATTTTTTATTGTAAACTCAATGTTTGTTTGAAAAAAAAAAAAATAAATAAAAAAAAAAAAAATAAACAGAAAATTATACAATTTTACAGTGAAATCGGACTATGTTTAAAAAAAAAAAAGAAAAAAGGAATTGTAAAATTCCTGGAATAAAATATTTATGACAAGCACAAAGTCATAAATTTGGTATTTTCGATAGAAAATATAGTCGAGAGCGACTTGAAACAACCAGTTTTACATCGGTTTTACAACTATAAGCGGTAAAATAAGCGAAAACGAAAGAGTTATTGGTGGCCTTTAGAAAGGCCGTTTGTGCGGAGCGGGCTCGCTCGTTGCGGGGCGCTGGCCTGCCGGCCGGCTTACTTGGAGCTGGTGTACTTGGTCACGGCCTTGGTACCCTCGCTCACGGCGTGCTTGGCCAACTCGCCGGGCAACAGGAGCCTGACGGCGGTCTGGATCTCCCGCGACGTGATGGTCGACCGCTTGTTGTAGTGGGCCAGGCGGGAAGCTTCGGCGGCTATGCGCTCGAATATGTCGTTCACGAAGCTGTTCATGATGGACATGGCCTTGCTGGAGACGCCGGTGTCGGGGTGGACCTGTTTCAGCACCTTGTAGATGTAGATGGCATAACTCTCCTTCCTCCTGCGCTTCTTCTTCTTGTCGCCCTTGGTGATGTTCTTCTGGGCCTTGCCGGCCTTCTTGACGGCTTTTCCGCTCGCTTTCGGTGGCATCCTGAGTCGCTGGTTTGTACCGGGAGTATAGGCCAAAATTCTAAAAAAGGCTCTAAGCTGGATATCTGGCGTCGCGCGAGCGCGACCAATAGGGTGGCAGCTCGAACGCGATTGGCCGCGCTCGCGCGACGCCCGGATTCGAGGTAACCCCGAATTTCAGGCCAAGGCTTCCATTCTGCTCCGAGACGTGGACGAGTGAACATCTCTACTAGAGCGACATCGACCACGGCTGAAGATGGATGGAAGAGGGATCTGCCTCGGCGGTCCCAGTTGGCGGAGCCGGTTTACCGGAGCCGCTGGCGACACTACTGGGGTCCCGCGCGGCTTGCCAAGCGGGCCCCGGCGCTGTCTGCCCAAAAGGCCTTTTACAAGGCCAACCAACCGCTGGACGTCCCAGCAACACCATTCCACCCGGGACGGGAGAACAGGGCCCGGGTGAAGTCCGGTTATTACCGGAGACCTGTAACGCGATGTGCCAGGTGAGCCCGCCCCGGTCAGCCGACCGGGCCGCGGGATCCCAGCACCGCACTGCTGCTCAGGCCAGCAAACTTATTCCACCCGGGACTTGTCAGGGCCCGGGTGAAGTCCGGACTACCCCGGAAAGCTGCCAGGGTGCAGCGACTAAGTGCCAGGGGAACCTGCGCCGGTCTGAGGCCCAAAAAGGCCTTTCTAAAGGCCACTCTACAACACCGGGGATCTCAACCCCAGTGGCCCAGGCCTTGGTGCCAGCTACCCCTGGGGCCAATTCCGGCTCATCAGGCCGTTCTGCCGCGGGTCTGCGGAAGCGGCAAGCGGCCCCAGCCTCGACTCTTCCGCCTAAGAGCCGACGGACGGAGACCGCTGCCAGTGAAGATATGGAGGTTGAGCGAGGCCCCCGCATTCCCCCCATCATCTTGGACATCCCGAAAGGATGGGGTAGCCATGCAGTGACCCTGAAGCAGCTCCTAGGAGGAGATCTTGAAGCTGTGTGCACGGCCAGGACATTACGGCTCAAAACCACTACTGTGGCCCACTTCAGGTCCTTGCAGAGATATCTGCAGGAGCAGAAGATAAACTTCCACACCTTTGCTATGGCGACCGAGCGTCTCCTGAAGGTGGTGGTCAGAGGACTGCCCTCTACTCTGACTCCTGAGGAGGTCGTGGCCGAGTTCCAAGACATCGGCTATGGCATAGTGGAGGCCAAACTGTTAAAGACAAGGAGAGGCCAGCCGACCAGCCTGTGGCTGATCACACTGCGCAGTGGCGATGGCCTGAGACCGCCTACTGATATCTACAATCTCCAGAGTGTACTTTTTTGCAAGCTGGAGATTAAGAAGTACACCCGACCGGGAGGACCGATCCAGTGCCACCGATGCCAAGGCTACGGACACGGTTCCAGACACTGCCACCGGGACACGCGTTGCGTCAGATGCGGCGAGGGCCACCCTGCCAGCCTGTGCCCAAAGGAGTCAACTAGCCCGGCAAGATGCTGTAATTGTGGCGAGGCACACTCTGCCAACTACCGCGGGTGTGCCAGCTACAAAAACGAGAAACAGCTCTCGTATGCTGCCGCTGCAAAGAGGACTCGGAGGCCTGAACCTTCCAGGGCCGAGCCTCCAAAGCCTCGGGAAGCTCCTGACTCTGCCCCAGCTGCCCCTGTTGACGACATCACAGAGCCCTCCACTGACAGCCGAGAAGACGAGGACTTCGAGGTGGTTCGACGTCGCCGACACCGACCTGCTCGGAAGCCGGAAAATCGGAGAGCCCGGCCTGCCGCGAAAACCTCCATCTCTGAGCCGCGAGAAGAGAGCCCGAGGATTGAAGCTGTACCAGCCCCTGTGAGACCTGAGAGGAGATCAGCCCTACCCAGGCCTACGCCGAGACCTCGCTTGGAACTGCCAAAGATGGCTGCTAGTGCAGAACCACAGGCCCAGCCGCCCACACAAAGCAACATGCCGACCTCTCAGCCTGCTGCCCGTATTCCTGAGGAACTCAAGGCAGGAATATCGCAGTTCCTCTCCCAGCTGACCAGCATGGTGGCGATGATGTCTCGCCTCATGGATATGTTGTCCGCCACCATGCATGGGTAAGCTGAGAGTTGTCAGCTGGAATGCCAACGGGCTTGCTGACAAGAGGCTGGAATTTAGCCAGCTCCTCCAGGACATGGACGTGGACATCGCTCTCCTCCAGGAGACCCACTTCAGGCAGACGGACTCCTTCACCATCCCAAATTTCCAGGTGTATCGCACTGATAGACAGCTGCAGGACATCCGACCCAGCGGAGGCACGGCGGTCTTAGTCCACCGGAGGGTGACTCATCGCCTACTGGCTGCAGTTATTACCCCGGGGACTGAAATCACCCGGGTTGCCGTCAGCTACAATGGGACGGAGCTAGAGATAGCTTCCGTCTACAACCCGCCAAATAGGTTGCTCCAACCGCACTGCCTCGACTGCCTGCTGCGACCCGGCTTTCCTGCACTCATCGCCGGGGACCTCAATGCGAAACACCTGGACTGGGGATGCCGGAAGTCAAACTCCACCGGCAGGGACCTCAAGCGTCTCCTGGAAACCCGCCACCACGTCCATGTACTGGCCCCTGAGGAGCCTACACACTACCACCACCAAGGACACCCGCCGGACATCCTTGACATTGGTCTAGCTGGGTCACTGGATGGAAATATCGAGGTGTTTGCTGTGTCTGACCTCTCGTCAGACCACGTGCCAGTTGTCTTTGACCTACCGGACGACGGAGCGCCAGCCTACCCTCCGATGCGCCCCACCAAGGTCAACTGGCACAAATATGCAAACCACCTCGCCGACAGACCTCGGCCCCCACCAACCCCGGCCGAATCGCCAGACCAGCTAGACCAACAGGTTCTGGACCTGACCAACACCCTCCAGGAGGCTGTAGAAATTTCCTCGTCCCCTCTCTCACAGAAGAATCTCACTCCACCTCTTCCCGAGAACCTGAGAGAGGAGATACGCCTACGTCGTAGACTGCGAAGGGAGTACCAGCTGACACGGTGTCCCCACGCTAAGCAAGTCTTCAACCGCCAAGCCAGGAGATGCTCACGTCTCTTGGCGGAACACAGAGCAGCTGCGTGGGACAACTTCGTGGAACACCAAGCTGACGATGGTGTCGGCGGCATCTGGAAGGTCTCCAAAGCCCTCCGAGGGGACAAGAAGGTAAACCGCCCTCTCCACGGCCAACGTGGTATCGTTTACTCCCCCAGAGACAGAGCTGAGGCCTTCGCCGACACCATGGAGGACCAATTCTCCCCACACGCTGACATCTACGACGAGGTCGCCTGCGAAAGAATCGAAGACTTCCTGGAGGACTACGAACCTGAAGAGGATGACCCGCTGCCCTTGGTGACTACACAAGAAGTACACGACAACATCCGTCGCCTCCGCCCAAAGAAGGCTCCTGGCCCAGACTCCCTGGGAACGCCAGCTTTGAAGAACTTGCCGGCTTGGGTGATCGTCACCATCACATGCATCATGAATTCCTGCATACGCCTGGCCCACTTCCCGACCACCTGGAAGGATGCCAAGGTAGTCATGATTCCCAAGCCCGGCAAGGACCCCCTTTTCCCGGAGAACCACAGGCCCATCTCCCTGCTGCCTGTACTCTCCAAGATCTTCGAGAGGATCATGCTGGCTAGGTTCCCTGAGGAGTTTTTCACGTCTATTAGGACTGAACAGTTCGGTTTCCGAAGTGGACACTCGACCACCCTCCAACTCCGCAGAGTTCTAAACTACATCTCAGGAGCGGTGGAGAGGAAACACCATTCAACTTCGGTCCTGATAGACGTGAGCAAGGCCTTCGACAAGGTGTGGCACGACGGCCTACTGTACAAACTCACAGAGTCCCCGCTGCCTGGCAGGATGTTCCGGCTAATCCGCAACTACCTTCACCACCGGACCTTCTCCGTCTGCGTTGCCCGATCCACCTCCACGACTCGACCAGTCTCCTCCGGTGTACCACAGGGGTCAGTGCTCGGCCCGATCCTGTACCTGTGGTACACAAACGACATCCCCGTAGCTCCAAGAGTGCAGCTGTCGCTGTACGCCGATGATGCACTCTTCACGGCCACATCTGCAAACCTGAGGATGGCCAGAGTCTACATGCAGCGGCAGCTGGATCTACTGGAGCCCTGGTGTGAAAAATGGCGGATCAAGGTCAACGTAGACAAGTGTGAAGCGATCAACTTTACAAGGTCAAGGAGGCAAGCGGACGGCCGACAACTGACTCTCAACGGGGACAACATTCCTTGGAAGACGACGGTCAAGTACCTGGGGGTACTCCTGGACAGCAGACTGACCTTCACTCCCCACGTCACGAGGATCTGTGGACTGGCAAGGAAGGGCTTTGCTAGCATCGGCCCACTGCTCCGCTCCACGAAGCTGCCAGCCAGGACAAAGGTCCTGCTCTACACGGCTCTGACCAGACCGGTGATAACCTACGCGGCTCCAGCATGGTATCACCTCACCTGCAAGTCCGCCCGGAGAAAACTACTCGCAGTCCAGAGTAGGTGCCTCCGGCGGGCCACTGGGTCGCCCTGGTTTGTAAGAAACACCGTGATCAGAGCATCGGCCAACGTCCCTACGATCAGAAGCTTCGTGGAAGGACTTACTTCGACACTTCAAGAAGCAGCAGAATCCTCGCCGTGGGAACACATCCGTCATCTACGTGACCAGGAGGTCCCCCAACTCCGTCTTCCAATGGACGACTAGACAACAACACTACACTACACATTACACTACAACACTGACAGGTAGCGAAAGCTACTAGGGCTTTGACCCTTGTTGACACAAGGCAAAAGCCAAAACGGCAGAGGCCTTGAGAGAAGTGGGGGATCCAGCCCCCACAGTCACAGCGACTTGTACTTGTACTTGTACACGGCTTCTATCTGTATCCCCGCAACCGAGTACAGCGCAACATGTCAGGACGAGGCAAAGGCGGTAAAGTGAAGGGAAAGGCAAAGTCCCGCTCGTCCAGGGCCGGTCTTCAGTTCCCGGTCGGCAGGATCCACCGTCTGCTCCGCAAGGGCAACTACGCCGAGCGAGTGGGTGCCGGAGCTCCGGTCTACCTGGCCGCCGTCATGGAGTATCTCGCCGCCGAGGTTCTCGAGTTGGCCGGTAACGCGGCCCGTGACAACAAGAAGACCAGGATCATTCCCCGTCACCTTCAGCTGGCCATCAGGAATGACGAGGAGCTGAACAAGCTCCTGTCCGGTGTCACCATCGCCCAGGGAGGTGTACTGCCAAACATCCAGGCCGTGCTCCTGCCCAAGAAGACCGAGAAGAAGGCCTAAGTCGCCCGCCAGCGCGCGACACAAAGCCGCCCGCCCGGCTCCCACAAACGGCCTTTTTAAAGGCCACCACAATATCACTCGTTTTCACGTTTTACGACTTTAATATTCCTATTTCTCACTCTTGTCGTATATTTCCGACATGTATCTAGTAATTACTATGCTAATTAATAGTAAAACTGTCATTTTATATGTCATCACAAATTACATAAATTTAATAATGTACACGAATATATAACACTTTTTGCCAATTGATGTTATCGAATAATAACAGTTTATTCAAATACTAAACAGTGTGCGTCAATTTATATCTATTTATAACTAATTACTGGTCTTCAAAATATATATATATATATATATATATATTTATTTATATTAATAATTAACACATTTAACTGTACACTTTAGTTAGTTTGTTTTCACTCTAATTAACCGTATAAAATAAAATATCACTTCTCTTTATTGTC
>NW_025785355.1:0-20738 GCF_021130785.1 Homalodisca vitripennis
AATTACCCTACTAACTCAAAAACAAACAAAAAAAAAAACAGTTTTTCCCTGAACCAAAAAATACTTAATTGTGGCAGTTCAGTACAAGGAACAATGGACTCTAGGCTTGCACTGGAACTCTGTTTATAGGAATTAGGTTATGGATATGTCAATTATACAAAATCTAATTATTACTTCTGCAATAACTCTGCCTATGTATCTTACTTTATTTATAGTTGACTCCATGATTACCAAATTCGAATCAAGTTATAGTTTCACTAACAATCCATATGACAAAATAATAATGAGTGAAAAGATTTTTGGAAAGTTACTATATAATACACAACAAGTTTAAATGATCAACTAATTACAAAAGGCCTTCCATATTATACTACCAAAATCCTATGTTACATTACCATAACATTAAAAATGAACAATAAATTTGTTTTCTATTAAATAACAATTTCTGTATTATGCTAAATTACAAACAAAATAAAATTGCCAATATAACTAATACTCATAAACTATAAAATGACTGCTTTATAGCAGACTGCAAAATGTATCATGGGTGTAATTCATGTCATTGACACTGGTGTCATTGCTTCATCGTTTCATCAGAACGTTGTAGTGTTGGTTGTCGTTGAGTACATTACTTCGGTTCAGAAATTATTTTGTATACAGTGCATTCAAATGTCGAAACTTAAAAAACAATATACAAAGTGTCAGTCCATTGCTACTAGCACTAGCTCTTAGAATATTTAAATCAGTTCTCACTATAAACAGTTGATGGGTGGTAGTTTCATTGGGAAAACTCATTGAATTTTTATATAATAAACACATAAACTTTCTTAGTTACAGTTAAATGTATAAACATAACCTCTCATTACAGATTTGTTTCGTACACCACCCACTGTGAATACTAGCTGTTCTTAATTTAAATCCCTTAAAACTAATCATGCGTCTTGAAGTTTCTATTTAACGCGTCTCCAAAAAGTACAGATATTGAAAGTTTGGTTAAGACTGTTTTCTTCGGGCTGTTAATGATACCCTATTACGCCACTCAAACAATTGCTTGCGCTAGGTAAACCTTAAGACGTTGATTATTTTTTCAAAGATCCTAAATTAGACATTAATTCTGAATATTTACACGCTCAAATATGTCCCTTTCTAACATTTTAAAAGCTATAAGCGTAGTTTAAGGCTCAGATTCTAAAGTATTATAAAATACAGCTCAATCACCAATTTATTACTGTAGGATTTATTGTGTTCCCTACCTGCCCAAACTAAGCACCAGTTTTGCAGTGCGAAATCCGAGTAATGTCTTTAACTAAATTTTAAGAAAGACCAGTGAAATCTAAAAATAACCACCATTAAGAGTGCGCCCAAACCTGACACAAAGTACAGTAGCCTGTAATCCAAGAAAGCTAATACTTACATCGGCCTATACCCCTCACTCCTGGTGAACAACCTGCTGCTAAATTGGGGGGGACTTTACCATAGTAAAGAGTACTGTACTTGTAACTTTCATAAAAACATGTCCTATGTTTATAAAGACAATTATTGGTGGACTAAAATTTTTTTCTAGTATTCATAACTACCACCCAGCAGCGAACATGTTTACTCTGTTGCAACTATAATAGTGGAGATTATAGCTTCTAGTAATAAATTATCCATAGTGTTAACTCTGATTGCAACTATGTGACCTGTGGTCATCTGACAACCGTTATCGTCTTAATACTTACGAACCACCCCAACACAAACTCAAAAACGCCTAATACGCCAAAGAAAATAAAAAAAAAAACAAGAAAACACCACGGCAAACTTGAGGAGTAATTGTCTATATTTGAAACTTTTCTCAGGGGATGACACAAATTGTGTACGCATTAAAAACGGATTATAATATATAGATTTACTTTGTTTGCAGTTATCGGTGGATGCTACTGTGCTCGCAGTACATAAAACTTATCAGAGTATTAATTCTGTTTTAAACTATCGGTAAGATTACACTGTTTCTAGTACTAAAACTTATAAGAGTAGTTACTCTCTATGATGCAAACTTCTCGAGGGACGCCTAGATCACTAGGAAGAGCCACAGTACAAGAAAATACTATTTGAACATTCGATTTCTCTTGTGTCCTCAAGTTTTAACTAATATAATGTTATGGTTATGGTGTACAAGTTATTCATGTTATGCATTGCCTACCAAATGTTTTTTGTTCCCCAACCCCCTCCAACATCCGCGGACAAAAAATGTAGTTTTTCCACTTGAGGCTTGTAATAAAAAACGTGAAACACTGTATTAGTTAATTTCAGAAGCTCTCAATTTATGCCTAAATTTTTTTTTTAGATGTTACTCTTAATCCGTTTGAAATACTACATATCTACTTCATCCACATGATACCCGGGGGAAGCTATTAAATCAATTAACAAAAGTATATTAGTGCTTCTAAAACATTTGCAGTTGGTTTGACTGACGATTAAAGAATAAATTATTGTATCGTAAGTTAATTTTATATGTTGTGTCTACAATGGTATTATAAAAATAAAATATTTTTGAGCAACAAGCATTTATACGGATACAGGTATAGAGAAGACAAAAAATTTTAAGGCAAAAACTTTTTTTTATGAAATGGGAAATCTAAATTTTTTTACTCTGCAATATAGTCCCAATCTAATAAGCTGGCGGAAAACTATTTTTCTCCTTTCAAAACTCTGAACTATGAAAGCTCATTTGATAATCGGCTTCTGAAAAATTGAGGTAAAAATGTGAAAGGCTAATTAAAACTTCTTCAATACGAATATGATGGGCTACCCCATCTGAAATAACCTATTCCCTGAAAGACCTTATTCAAGACCCGAGGAGACATAGTCGTGGGTAACAAGGGCCGGGGATTCTAAGGTAGGGCGACGGGGAGAAGTGGATTGGTAGTTGGCCAATTCCTGTGGTGTGAGTTCATGGGGGCCATATAGTGTTTTACGTTCTTTTAATAATGTCAACTATTATTATGTAATACTGATTATTTTGAAAAATACATTTACGGTGTTTACTTGCTAATAGTATAGAATAAAACAATGCTGGGAAAATTAATAGAATACACCATTTTTTTTCTCATTGATTTAAACGACTTAATCTTAATTATTTTCAATTACGTTTTTCATTAAACATCAGAATACAAAACACCAGGGTTGTATTATCCTAGCCAGGATACAAATTTTCTACATAAAATTAAGGTGGCATGCAAGTTTATAGCGACTCGTTCTTTTTAAAACACGTAATACTGTGAACTAAGCTTATACTATAAATTATTTTAAACTGCAATATGTACGTAAATTATTCGTAAACACTATAATAAAAATAAACCATTTATTTCAATTATTAATAGTGTGAGACTTGATTATATGCAGCTACTAAATGTATTTTGTGTTAAACTATATTAAAAAAATGGTTTTTTCAACCCCATGATATTAGGCTCAAGTAATTACAAGTACATTAAAAACATATTGAAGGTGTTCTAAGAATGTTCAGTTTAAACGAAAGGATCGGCCTAATGGGATTAATAGATTGTTATATGTCCAGTGCTAACAGAAGACAATTCTCGTATTACTTTGACAGCAACGTTATTGGTGTAATTAGTATCGAAGAGCTCGCGAACAATGATAGCCTGCCGTGCTGTACAAGAGGGCAGGCTCCGTATTCCCTGTATTAGTAGAGAACTAATAATAAGTACTTATCGAGTATTCCACCTTTATATACTGCATTTTTTATCAAATAGAGTCATGTTGTATATGTATTTTTTTATCGGTGACACAATACAAAATTCCTATTATACTGATATATTCCTGCGGAAAAATACTTAAACCGGAATAAAGTACATTGGCTATAAGTATAATTTTTTCTGAATTTTGTTCATCGCGGCAACAAGGAAACTGAACATTGGAGTCGGAAAAATAATTCACGAACCAGATGTGCTGATATGCCTGCAAAGCCTACGAAACAACACGGTAAAACCACCGGTAATCTGCTAGTTTTATAAAAAAATCTATACATATGTATTGTTCTGCTTGGCAATTTCTTATTGCTTTAATGCCTAATAAGATATAAAAATACATAATATTACGCTTATTTGTACTCTAAACGGAAAACTTGTAATAATACCATTGCGAAAAACCGTTTAAATTTCAAGCAATGACTCTAAATATCATTATGACTGAACCCATGTATAAAGCATTAACCTGAATGAAAATTATGCACGATTTAATAAGACATTTCTATCATTGAAAAGAAAGGAAAAGAGGAATCAAGTTTTTCAGTTAAAAGTTTTGTAATACTTGAACGCACACAATCCAAACCCACACACAATAATCTGACTTTGTCGTGTTTTTGTGGTTTGCGAACAATGAGTTCTTCTGGTGGTCAGAACAATACCTTTATTTGTTTACCATTCTTTGTTCCGGTCCCTTTTCTTCCGCGTCTTCAACCATGTAATTTCTGAATACTTTGCAGTAAACTGCCATTTCATACGGCGACTCCAACTAAATATATTTATTTTTAATAAATTTATACGCAGATAATAGAAAGAGTGAAAATAAACAATAATGTTCTATTTAAATCGAAGTGTAAATGGAACTATTTCTATACAAATCGTTACCTTATTAGAGATATCTCCCATACAGGTCAAAGTGTACACTTATGATTCTAGGACTCAAAATTAAACAATAAACATTTATTTAGAATTATATTCTTTGTGTTTTATGAATTTAATTAGTAACTCGATTGATACAGGTAGGTTTACCATTAATTATAGTTACAAAATGTACTTAACAAAAGCTAATCAACATCTAAAAAGGGATACTTTTACTACATTTGAAACGAAACAACTATACGTTTTAAAACTTAATTAAGTAGGAAAGGCAATGAGATAGCAGCATTTTGTAACTTAGCAGCATAATATAATTATATCCATGATTCAAAGAGAAGAAGTTATGGAAATTTATTTCTTTTTACCTTCTTATAGGAGCGCCTTCCCCTATCGTTTTGGGTTATAACCCAGAAGACATTGAAACGAATCAAACGTCGTGGTAACCGACGGTCCCATATATTTGACGTTTAATAAAGTGTATGAAATCTGCTTCCTAATATGAAATGAATCTTTAGGAATCATAACACATAGTATACTGTGTTTAAACCGATGCGAATTATGCACAAAACCTATTTTGAAAGTACATCTTGTTTATCGTAGTAAAAATATCATTACTCTTTATTACGATTTAATTAGATATTTATTACACTACTAGATTTTAATTAATTTACTATAAACTAGTTTGGTATCGAAAACACTATAATATTATCAATTCAAAAACCATAATGTTCCTACATGAAAAAGAGGGAAAAGATTATATTTAAAATTATATATTATATAAATAAAATAAAACGTTATTATATTTCATTTAATACAATTTGTAATACTAAATATTTTCTCGTTTTATAATTAATACATTAAAATAAAAGATAACATGGTTTTTAATACGGTTCTCTTTTTCTAAGTTTGACAGATAAATCTAACCATGAATGCTTTAAGACAATGTCATATTGGCTACGTCCTCGAGCATTAACAAAGAGAGATATAAAAATCCAAGGCGGAATATTACATTGTTATAAAACGGGAATGTTTGAAGCTTTGCAAAGTCTAAATTAGAAAGTTATGAGTTCTCTTTCACAATGTAGAATTGCAAGCTATATGATACTATATTGAAGTTCCTTGGTTTTGTAAAAGTGAAAACTTCTTTAAAATTTATTTTGTTTATTGTTACTTCACAAGGTTTAGTACAAGAAATATTGGTTGCTAAAGTAACTTCATTATATATATATATATATATATATAGAATTGAAATGGTTTTATTTCCCAAAAGCTTACATTTCAATGGCCCCGCTAAGTACAAACACATGTCAGAGGGGTCCAAGTTAAACTATCTTAACTAAACCATACAATGTATTTATTAAATAACGTATCAACATTGGCACTTATTATTTTGTTAAAGTTTAAAAGCAAGAATAACAGCATTTCTTTTATATAATATATATATATATATATATATATATATATATATATATATATATATATATATATAATATATATATATATATATTGAAACATTTTAACCAATGTCACTCATATATATATATATATATATATATATATATATATATACTCGTATATATATAATATATATATAAAAGAAATGCTGTTATTCTTGCTTTTAAACTTTAACAAAATAATAAGTGCCAATTTTGATACGTTATTTAATAAATACATTGTATGGTTTAGTTAAGATAGTTTAACTTGGACCCCTCTGACAAGTGTTGTACTTAGACGGGGCCATTGAAATGTAAGCTTTTGGAAATAAACCATTGTTTAGTAGCTAATAAAAATGCTTCAATATAAAAATTAAAACATTTAACCAATGTCACTCATATATATATATATATATATATATATATATATATATATATATATATATATGAGTTACATTGGTTAAATGATTTAATTTTTATATTGAAGCATTTTTATTAGCTACTAAACAAACAATTACTCTTTTTATTTTACAATTAAGCATACTAGCAGGATGTTTGGTGTGATTAAATAAGAATTTGTAAGGTGTGGCTAGAGGAACCTTTGTTAATGACGTAGCACGTTTTAAAATTAAATAGTCCAAGACTATTACTATTATTATTTAAGACTATTAAACAAACAATTACTCTTTTTATTTCCTATTTAGCATACTAGCAGGCAGGATGTTTTGGTGTGACAAAATAAGAATTTGTAAGGTGTGGCTAGAGGAATCGGTGTTAATGACGTAGCACGTTTTAAAATTAAATATTCCAAGACTATTATTGAATGTGTCTTATGACCTCCAAAAATTATTGATCTGTAAAAATTTAGGAGAACAGTAGACCTACTCAAATGCATTACATAAATAATAAATATTACAGAACGTTTTAAAAGTATTATTGCGAATTTATACCATGACTGTCTTCATTACAGCCCTGAATATGGAACCTGTTTTTGAAGAATGAAAAAATATAAATAGTCGGCTGTAATGAAACTTGATGAGTTTTTTACCACAAAAATTAAATGTTAAATCTCATGCATGCTATGTCCTTTCTCATCGTAGCATAATGAATAATGTATAATTTTGAAAAACTTATAAATTTACGTTATCTACAAGTTTATTTTTGTTTTCTTGTAAATAAGTTCATTCTTTCAAAAGGACATACTTGAATATTGTTGCCCTTAAGTAACTCCTTTGTGCAGGTACATTCTTAATAGTATAAAGTATAAGTTGGTTTTCTCAGCTTGAAGATTGAGAACTAGTAATACTTGAGCTTTGTCATTTATCAAATTATGAACTTTAATTATATGAAAAAACGATTTCACAATTAAAACTGTTTCGAAAGATATTAGAATAACTCTTTAATGCAAAATTATTTCAGAGCTGAAATTAGTCTAAAAGTTCAAAGATCAAAAAGAAGAACAAACATACGAATTAATGACACGCCAATTGCACTGTTTCAGATCCACGAGATAAACTTTCATATTCCATAACAGGACTTTATTCCAAAAATGTAACGTATTTTACATCATCAATAATTTTTAGATAAATAATTTTTAATGCAAGAGTGGTGCATGAAATAGAATAGTCTTCTGTCTTTGAGCACAGTCCGTAAATTAAAAACTGAATTGCACCATTGGTAGCACTGACATCAGGCGCTCTTTCTCTGCTATGAACATTTAATACCCCTAATTTCATACAACTACTTTGCTTAATGAATTATTATTTCGTAATGGAAGTACATACAGTTAGTGTGCTAAACATATTTATTGTTATGTTAGTGACTGATTTCTTATTCTTAGTGTAACAGAGGACTAACAGAAGGAAAATGGCATATTATGTCACTACTGTTTTCACACCCAAGCTGAAAAGTAATGTCTGTTCTATGCATGTTACCGTGGTATCATGCTGCGGCATTTCTTCACAGGCAATATCAACACATGTAAGTAAAGCTATTAATTCTATTGATTTAATTCCGGAAATTTGTTTTGAACAATTTTAAATCATCCCTGCTTTATTTACTTTATATAAAATTCTTTTCTGTTAAGATTTTTTTAATCTGATAATAAAATATGTTTAATTGTTTTGAAATATCATTAACATATTATATTTAAGTACTCATTAAAAATAAAACTCATTGGTTTTATCCTTATTCATTAAAAGTTAATTAGAAAATCTTACCGACAAATTTAAAAAACAGAATCTCACAAAAATGAAGTATTTTGGTGATAACACTCCATCATCAGACTACAGTATAAGAATTAATTTACCAATTGGCGTTTTATTGTTTTAAATCACACACAATAATGGAATTTACAAATTAAAATGCAATTAATATTAAAACCCCTATAAATAGGCCAACCGGCACATCCTGAAAATTTTAGAGTTCATGGTCTAATTAAAACCTTGAAAACAATATCAAATTCTAAATATGCTGATGATTTGAAAAATACATCAAAACGACTACAATATTTTAAATGTTTGCAAGAAAATGTAAAATTTTTAAGTTTCATTTTAGATCGAAAATAATACTAGACGTAATATTAGATGATAAAGATATTTTAAAACAAATAATATTTGATACAAATTAATCAGTGTATTAGTTACGGATAAACTAAATAAAAAATTTAGCAAGAAACGAAAGAAGGCACAACATATATCAGTTTTGTTTTAGGATTTATATTTATTTATAATTACTCTTACACTACGTAGCTGATAATGGTTTTCTGAATTGGAAGAGTAAATAGTATAAATTCCAAACAACAAAATTGTTATATGTGGTTCCATATTTTTTATACATTTACATAATCTTTTAATTAAAAAAACCATTTTACAGGTTTTGATTATGATTATTTTAAACAACGAATGATAAACTATTAGTACTATTGTGTATTAATTCTGCTTTCCAAATTTGATATTAATGATGGTATATTTTAAACAACGAAGATAAATAATATAATAGTACAAAGAGAATTTCAAGTCTTTTTAGATACAGTTATTAAACATTTATTAAAAGGATATTAAATATACAAACTATTATTTAACACTAAAACCCTTCCAGTAGCGTTTGAATTCCCTCGCAAGTCAATGTTGATGCCTTTAAGTTGACATATTTGTGCTAAAATTCTATTAACGAAAGCTACCGTGGAACTCAAAATCTTGCCAAGAATACTTAATTTTTATTGTAGAATATCTACGTCAATGTGTAATAACATTTCAAACGTGGTGAATTCATACAACGTTTTTGTACCACTATGGTGGCACGTACTTGAAACTATAGCCTCGCTATTTAAAACTTCTTCTAAAGCACATACAGGTAAATCCCATTTTCGCTCAAATCCGTTTCATTGGCCTTTAGAACAATTACTAAAAATTATTTAGTATCATGGCCTGCTTTCTTCATATCATTCCTTCCTTTACGTTTTCAGAAAGAATACTTTAGTGTATTTACCCACAAGGTAGGCTATATATATAGTCAAATGTAAAAAAATAAATAAATAATATAGATATATGTATGTATTCGTAAATTGAATTCAAATAGAAAAAAGCTGACCAAGGTTAAACCAACCTGCATTACAAATAGAATGAGTTCATAGTTTTTCCTGAAACTTTCCAATCTTTCAGAGTTACGTATTTCATTCCTATACGTGAGGGCATATTGAGAAGCTTTCATATCCAATCATATGTGTTCGGAATCTGTGGCTGATGAAATGGCTTATTGTTGATTTACTTAAATTATTTTTACACTGCACCTATAAATCTACTTTTTTAAATCACAAATATTTTTTATGTCTGGGGGTTTCAGAAAGAAGTCTTATATTAGAGCATAGGGCCAAGCAGTAACATCAAAATAAATACGTTTATTATTAGTATACAATGCCACAAATCCGACATCAAATGGCATAACTTTAAAATATTTTACAGTTCACATTTGTAATAATTTACAATATAGGTCCTGTTCTATATGGTTTAATGTTTTTAATCTCAGCTCAATTTGTGAAGTTAAACTTAATAAATCAATTACTGGACATAATAACGAGTTTTAAAACTAGTTAGTGACTACTTACATCTAATGATAAACGAAAGCCCCTTTAAATTAATCGAGATAACGTGAAAATTGTTTGTCGATATCCTTGTTGACCGTCCTCTAATGGATATGAAAGAGTCACTTACTACCTTAAAATTTATTTCTCTATTCTTCTCTTACTCATTTTTCTGACTCCTTGTGGGCCATACCATTGACATGACAAAAATTTTGTAGTAACTTCGAAAAATTAGATTTAATTGTGCTGTAATGAATTATGAAGTATTACTGCTTTACCTCTAATCTTTCGGGAATTTTGAAGCCCGACCGGGACATTATTAACACCCTGATTATAATATGAAATAGCTAATCAAACATAAATAATAAAATTGACTAGAATACGTAAAAACCTGCTGGATAACTTTATACAAATTATAATAAATTTAAAATTATATGCTACAGTAAAACTATTATACATTAAAACCTTCCATACATATCTGGGTTATGTGTGGTGATATTCCCTCTCAAATACGAACAAATAATTCCAAGGGCTCTGACCATAACTATTAACTTTGCGTATTGCAATAGGTATTAAACTTAAAAATATCTTATTAATATAAATATTTAATACTTTAATGAGTAAATGAATAAGGGAATAGTAAATTAAGTATTTAAATTTTAGTTCCTCCTATATAAAGCCAGTTGCAAAGTTGCAAGTGCTTAAACCCTCTTGATGGAAGAAGTTTTTATTTGATTACTTACAGTCTCGGCTTGATTATAATTAGTCTGGTGTTGTTTCAGGAGGATTTGTGGTCAAGAACTTCGTGGTAATAAATGTTTATTGCATCAATGTCTCATTCTACCATGGTATAAATTATTTCATTTTATTAATTGCAACCGTTTTTTAATTAACTCTTATCCAACACCCGTTAACACACAATAAAATATTGGATATAAACACGTAAATGAATATTAGTTATAAACACTTCATATTTAGTTTTGTATTTTCGTTTTCTTAAAAAAATATAGAAACTACCTAAAATATTCAAATACTAATCTGTTTTCTTGTGTTGAATTTAAAAGACGCATGATTAAAAAGTGGTTATAAGTATTCTTATACAAATAAGTCGAATTTAAGTAATTGTGTTCCTTATTTAAATAGAAAAAATCCATATTACTTCTATACATTAAATGTTACAGTTGCGAGTTAAATGTACGAACGATCCACTTGGTCATCACTGCGTTTTTCGTATCATAGAAATCTCTTTCTAACATTCCTTTAACGTGATCTAAGTTTATGAATTAGTGGATATATAAAACATTCATTGATAGATATAAGTTAAATACAGTTAAATAGTTAAATAGTAGATTCTAAAAATTTATTATCGTACATATTCTTCCCTAAATTTGGCATAAAGTGCATGCATTGTGTATCAATTACTTTTCCTAATATACTTATTGAGAGCAAAATCCAATGCATAAAATCATACAGTGAAACTATTAATAACATTTTAGGTATCCGCAGTTTGCGTAAAGTTAATTTATGATTTACTTCCACACATCCTTAGTGTCTTTTTCATGTAAATGCTTATAAACTAAATTAATTATCATCCACTATTATTTACAAAATCTATATTGTCGTTTTTTGGTATACTATGACTTTTGATAGAGGTGATATATTTTTATAAACTATAAAATCGTACACAATGAATTCTGTGCATTGTATTTAGATTTTTTTAAGTAAATAAGGTCATTATATAGTTTAAAAATTCAGAATACAGACACAATATGCTTACTCTCAGTGATAAATATTTCCATCAATTTTAAAAAGGCAATAGTTCGGACTTTTCAAAAAAGTTCAGTTACAAAGTTAGCGATGAACGAAATAAACATAACATTGAATCATACCATGATGCAACTTTTAATTAATATTTATCCGCTTGACAAGGATGTGAGCTATTATATAAAAACACGATACTATACTGGTGGCCCTCAAAGATCCTAAACAAACTTACAGATGGCTGTGATGGGAATTTTGATAGGTTATCTTGCAAACTTTACTACTCTATCAATCGTCGTGTTTTAGATCATAGAAATAACAATCTGAAAGTGTCTCTCAAAAGATGCATACATTTTCTAAAATCCATAGTACTCAGATTTTCTTTGTGATTCTGGATCTCCGTATTATTTTGGTCCACGATACGCGTAGTTTATTTTAGAACAAAGATTAACATTAAGTTATAAAGTGTAAAAGGTCACCTAGTTAAGGAAATGAAAGAGATCTAATCAGTTATTATTTTATTACTTTTAAAGACAACGATGAAGACAATTACCATTAAAGGAGGAAACTTGTTTCAAAATAATAATGTTATTTTATTTTCCTGTGCAATTTTCTTATTTCTGATGTTATTTCATATTCTTGAAGCTGAAACAACAATCCAGGACACTTATACGGGCAATTGATGTTTAATATCAATTCTAAACTATAATATAACTTGTTAAATGTTCAGTAATTTAAATTATTTAAAATTTAACATTAAAGAAGTCAATTTATTAAATTAAAAACTTTATATATATCTTATATATAATATTTTTCATTTTCTGTGTTGATGTTTTATGTTTATTCTGTTCTTATAGCCCTATTTATATAATTTTTGTAATTTCCTGAAGACGGCTTAAGCCGAAATATAGAAAATGTTTATTACAATAACTGAAGAATTCTTATTGAAGATTAATATATATATATATATATATAATATATATATATATTATATATATAAAATATATTGTAAGGGGGTTTTCCCCTCTCTCACTAAACACTTCTATCCCGCGGGAAAACCCACCTCCGCACTAGTCTTTTGTAAGGGGATTGTATCCTGGGTTACTAAAGTAACACAGTTTAAGTGAAACACTGGTCTGCTTTATTACATCTATCCCCAGTCTATGTACACTATATACAAATGAGCTCCTGATTCCTTAATTCTAATAATTTACAACTTGGTGTTCCCTTGAAAACTCCCGCACTGGATCTGGAGCTGGATGGCTGAGCTGGATATCGAACCACGATCTCGTCAGGTGCAGTCCTGGGATCGACTGGTAGCCCCCGTAAGCTCCTTAACCTCCCGTTGAAGTGCTCGAGGTCTAGTAGAGCAGGCTTCGGAGATCAGCATAGCTGTCATGACTCTATGGTCCCCGGTTGAAACAGCGGCGTATGATGTCCCCTAGCTCCGTGTCCTCTCGACTAGCTGGCAGACCAATCGATCGGTAGCGATCCTGCATCAGAATGAATCTTGAAAACATACAAACTCTCCTTATATGTATCAGATAACATGTTGAAGGAGTGGGGGGCCATCCCCATCCAATCACGTCTGTTATTAATGATATCGGTGGCTCAACACGCCCTTCCGATGTTTCCGCGGGCTCAACACGCCCATGCGGGGGTGTCGGGGGCTCAAACACGCCCGTCCGACGAGGTACCGGGGGCTCAACACGCCCGTCCGGTGTCCCGCGGGCTCAAAACGCCCATGCGGGGGTGTCGGGGGCTCAACACGACCGTCCGACGAGGTACCGGGGGATCAAACACGCCCGTCCGGTGTCCCGCGGGACTCAAAACGCCCATGCGGGGGTGTCGGGGGCTCAACACGACCGTCCGACGAGGTACCGGGGGCTCAACACGCCCGTCCGGTGTCCCGCGGGCTCAAAACGCCCATGCGGGGGTGTCGGGGGCTCAACACGCCCGTCCGGTGTCCCGCGGGCTCAAAACGCCCATGCGGGGGTGTCGGGGGCTCAACACGACCGTCCGACGAGGTACCGGGTGCTCAACACGCCCGTCCGGTGTCCCCGCGGGCTCAAAACGCCCATGCGGGGGTGTCGGGGGCTCAACACGACCGTCCGACGAGGTACCGGGTGCTCAACACGCCCGTCCGGTGTCCCGCGGGCTCAAAACGCCCATGCGGGGGTACCGGGGGCTCAACACGCCCGTCCGGTGTCCCGCGGGCTCAACACGCCCATGCGGGGGTACCGGGGGCTCAACACGCCCGTCCGGTGTCCCGCGGGCTCAAAACGCCCATGCGGGGTACCGGGGGCTCAACACGCCCGTCCGGTGTCCCGCGGGCTCAACACGCCCATGCGGGGGTACCGGGGGCTCAACACGCCCGTCCGGTGTCCCGCGGGCTCAAAACGCCCATGCGGGGGTGTCGGGGACTCAACACGACAGTCCGACGAGATACCGGGGTGCTCAACACGCCCGTCCGGTGTCCCGCGGGCTCAACACGCCCATACGGGGGTGTCGGGGGCTCAACACGCCCGTCCGACGAGGTACCGGGGGATCAACACGCCCGTCCGGTTTCCCGCGGGCTCAACACGCCCGTCCGACTGGTCAGGGCGCTAGGGCCCGACTGCCTTGCCAGCTCCACGCCTCCTGCTTATCTAGTAAAAGAGTTGTGGTGGGAGTTGCCTGTTATGGTGGGGGCTGGCAAGCAGTAGGGCATTGCTCGATTTTATTATACATTTTCTAATCCCACCCACACAAATTGTCTCATCTCTTTCGACCTTCCTCGACCAAGTACTGCCTTTCCCCCGTTACTACTTGGGGACTCAATCACTTCGTTACAATATATATATATAATATATATATATATATATATATATATATATATATATATATATATATATATATATATATATATATATAATGACGTGATCTAAGTTTATGAATTAGTGGATATAGAGAAAATTCATCGATATGATTTGTGTGTGTGTGTGTGTGTGTGTGTGTGTGTGTGTGTGTGTGTGTGTGTGTGTGTGTGTGTGTGTGTGTGTGTGTGTGTGTGTGTGTGTGTGTGTGTGTGTGTGTGGTAAAATATCTTTATCGCCCTTTTTTACAATAAGTTTCATGCCAATAGCCACGGTGTCGTTTGATCAGTATTATCTAGATAATTCAGTCTGTGAAGTTGTAGGTGGTTAGTCGGCTGATGCTGTCCTATTTTGACCTGTCTTGTGTATTTTAAGTTTTAGTAATTTAGTGTTGTGTTTTGTTTTGACTAAGTGCATTTTTGAATTACTGAAGTAGTCTCACAACATCGTGGTTGTAATTCCTTACTCATGCGTGTCTAACGCTCTGATATGATTTGTTTATTTTAACCTAGATTTTAATTAACTGAATAATATATCAGATTGTAGTCTCGAAACGTAAGTATTATTTGATTTTTTGTGTCACTGAAGGATGACAATAGTTCCGTTTACAAATATGAAAAAAAAAATTACTTTGATAAACGGAATAACTCGAAGTTAACTCACGTGTGTAGCAAGTGATAAAGGTGACGTTATAATAACTGCCGCATTATTTACAGGCTCGTTAAACTTAAAACCCATCACTATACACATCCACCCTTATCAATTTTATTATGCTGGCTGATATATGATATTCCAGGTTTCAATTTAAAATCTCTGACTGGAAATAGTTCTTCACATCAACACCAAAATATTTGAAAAATTTAATTACGTGAGCAGTGTTTGACAACGACTAAACCAGAAATAATACTATTAATGGTACTAGCTGCATAAGTAAAAAAAACTAAGCGTTAAAAGTAAATAATGCGTATTAAAACTTGTTGGCAATATTTTGTTTATGAATTAAAATATGTATAGTTTGTTATCAATGATGAAGGGTAATACATATTCTTAACTGTTTAATGTATATTTTACATGTATATGTTTAATGTATATTTTATATAAATAACCTATATGCATTTTATTTCAATACATAAAAAACTATTGTTGGTTTCAATATAAATTTGATGACTGAAAATTGATTTCACCACAACAAGCTGATTTATTTGAAGAATTGTATTGCGTGAGTAATATAGATTATCAGTGTGGAAAAATATTACTTACACAATTAAAATATGAATTTGAATAAACGCATTTTTGGACAATAAACACTAAATAAAAATTACAATATATTTTAAAAGCTTTTAACAAAAGAAGCTTTACGTTGAGTATCAACAAAACTAAAGATAAATTAAGCTGTTATTCATCTCGATGACATTTTATACAATGCATTTTAATGTACAGTGGGATTATTTATATCGCAACCATCATGACTTACTTTAAAACCATAAATAATCCAAAAAGTTATTCTCTTTTGAAATATTTACGAGCTATCCCATTGTATAGTGGGTTTGTTTTATTGCCAGATATAAGTAATGTATTTCTGTTTATTTAGAATTTGAAAGAACGTACTGCTCCTGTGTTTAACTTTACAATAAATTCAGCTTTCCAAGCCACAATATGAGCATGTCCCAAAGGAATATTTTATCAATTTTACTATCATACCTTACACTTTTGTAATCACACTTCGGTTTGGAGGGAACATAAAGACCTTTAGGTCACTTTAACCCACTTAAATGAAGGATTAATATTAATTTTTAAAAGTACGAAATAAACTAGTGAATATCATCTGTCGTACGCAATCTTTATTAGACATCCCGAGAAAATTTGAGTGATAAACTTACATCATCTACAAATGAAAGAGTTCTGTATTTACAAACTTAAGTTTACTGATTTTATTTTACTAAGAATAAATTGTTAATGTTGATTTTATTTTGAAATATGAGCACTCGTTCAGAGCTGCACTTGTATTTTCCTTAAAACTGGCATTCAATCTTACAAAAATTGTTAGTATGTTAAATCAGCTAAACGTTATGAATACTAATACTCAAATGTACAGCTATAAAGTTCTGAACCTTTATTTAAACCCATTGGTTCGATATGTAAATGGTCCTAATTATTTCAATCTCTTTTCTTTCGAATCTGAAAACTGTATAAATTCGTTACGCAAAGAAATTGAATTCAAGGTGGTATAGAATTTTAATAAATTCTATATTTTTCAGTTATCAAAATTAAGTAAATGATCCCTATATGCTGAAACAACTTTTAAAGCAATTTTAAATATATATTTCTATAATAATGATTATAACAGTAAATCAGAGTTTTAATTTAATTTAATTTCGTTTAATATTCTATGCAATAATTCTAGCGGCGGTGTCTTAAAACTACTGGCACGGATACGGTATACCTTAAGATTCGAATATGATTGATAAAAAAACCATATCTGGAACTCTTGAACAGAGCTTCGATGTAATAACAATGATCAATGACATTTTGCTTTGCAGTATTTAAGAAGGAGGCCTTTAGAAAATTAGACATAATGTTTTTCAGTTAAATATAATACAATATATGGACGCTGTATAAATTGCCTGGTTTATGTAACAACCAAGGGCCGAGTGGTCTAGGGGAAGATGCTTTAGTCAAAGATCTATGAGTACTGTCGAACTGGTACTATGCTGACTCTTCGAACGAAATATGTATAATAAGGTACCTCCACAGGCTTGCGGTACGTGAGGACTTGCTATATAAGTAGAACAGATTTCTCAGTTTTACAAAAGAATTCTTAGCATTAAATTTTATGATTATAAATAATACTCACTGAATACGCTTGCATTTGAGGCATAATAGTGTCAAATAAAATAGGCACTATATAAAGTACTATGTGGAATACTTGATTTATGATTTTAATGAATTATTTTCAATTTTGTGATATCTGTTCTAATAAATTTTGAAAAAATAAAAAAGATCAAACAAAGATTGTTAAGAGTAATTGAAATGTTGATAGAACCATTCAAAAGTATACTGTTACACAGAGCTTTGCTAAAAACGTGTATTATATAACAGATTAGGCGGTTCATTACAGTTAATTGAAGCACAAAAAGTACTTTTGTAATCACGTTATTACACACGTCCCTATGCATTGTGTTCAGCGCAGTTCACTATTTTTTTCCACTTTATCGTTACTGTTTTGATACATTCATTCTTAAATAACTGTTTCGAAACGCACATGAATTAAATAATTGTAGAACTAGTGTTTTCTTTCATTGTTTTAAACTCACGGCGGTACATATTAAGCAATATTTACACATCCCATAGATCTTATTTTTAAAAAACGTAGCTTATACAAAGCTAGATTTCGCTATATATTCATCTCATAACTGAGATTTATTGTTATTTTATATTTACCGTAAGTTGTACGATTCGTTGTGTTACTAATAATTCTAATAATTAATAAGTAAGGATTTAGCCAAAAAAATAAAACTGTATTAATTTAAAGCGAGCACAACCACTATAAAGGTATGCTGGTGGAATACATCTGATGCTTATCAGAAGACAAATGACGTTGAACCTTCTGGCTGTGCTCGCTTATGCATTGACCGATTTCAATTAAACTAGTACCGTTGGAATAGTAAATTTTTATAACTACTCACTTGTTTGTTATTTAACATTAGAAAGTATCAACAGACGCTATGTTGTTAATATTAAAGAAAATTAAACAATTATTATTATTTTTTTTTTTATCAATCTTCCAAGTGTTGTTTCATTAGCTTTACTAGTGTTATAGATAATAATATACAAAATGTACAAAATAAAAATTGGCGGCTTCTTCATTTTTAGCTAAGTATCACACACAAATTTTTCTATTAATTTACAAAAGAAAACTCACAATTCTCAAATAATTTAACAAAAATTATTGGAGAATTGTGAGTTTTCTTTTGTATAATAATAGAAAATTGATATATTTCCAATAAGAAGAGCTCCTCCTCCTTCATAACACACAAAGTTTTTAAATGTATGGTCAGCCCAACCTTTTTGTTACACGCTGTATATATGAAGAATCTCTCAGTGTAAAACTGTTTTACATTGTAAACTTAAACTTGAAACAACATATTATTAATACGTATTATTTACAAAATTTAATACTGATACATTCAATTTCTCTAAAGTTAGTATTACAAGATTTAATTTAAATGTTCGCTATTTCAAATGAAAAATTGATTATGATTGTATACTTTTTGTTTACAAATCCATCTATAAGGTGACATTCTCGTAACCATCGTTAGATTACTTTAAGACCAATGTAAAAATATTTTAAAGTGTTTAGCAAAAATCCCACGGAGCGAAATGCAATATATAAGAACTCGATGTTTTATACATTGAAATACAACTTGATGCAAAATGTCAATAAATAACTTAAATCTTTATATATTTTTTGAACAGGCAGACAGAGAATTTCCATAACTTTGAGTGTTAGGCTTCACTAGACCTAAAATAACTAAGAACAAGTATTAAGTTGTGAAAGAAATGTCAAATCTATCAACATGTTATTTATAAAAGGAACTTGAAAATACATTGTTCATTTTTTAAAATTGGAACTCCTTGAATGTTTGGATACATTGGCTAATCCAATAATCAATTTTTGTTAGTATACTATTTTCTGAATATATATATAGCTTAGTACATTTAAATGCATATACAAAAATCCAACCAAATATCTACGGTCAGCTTTTTTTTCTATGTGTACATTATATATATTATATATATATATATATATATATATATATATATATATATATATATATATATATATATATATAAGCTGAGTACATTTAAATGTATATAACAAATCGAACCAAATATATATGGTCAGCTTTTTTTCTATTTGTAAATTTTTGTAGACCGAGAAAAACTATATATATACTACCATAAATAAAACAGCTAATCAAGAGAACAATTTTTAAGTTTACTCCGGAAGTTTTCCAATATTTCAGAGGCACGTTTTTCATTCTCACGACACCGGAGAGCAATTGCTTACCTTTCATATCTAATCACATGTGCCCGGAATCTGAGTTAGGATGAAATGGTTTCTAGGTGATATACTGAGGTATACTTGAAAGATTTATATTTTCAATGCATGTTCATTATTATTTACAGCTGTTTAAGTTTGTTTGTATTAAAAAATAATACTTAAAAGATGAAATCACAAAATACTCTTAATACTTCCAATTGTACTGTATATAAATTTGCAATTAAATATGTACTTTTCATTTTTATAACATACATATCACCACTGCCATTTTAATAAGCTATAACGTTTTGTCGATCTTCGTGTAACTAAAATTTATCTTAATAATAAATTTAATTATTATACCAGTAAAGATTTTGCTGGGTTATTACGTTAAATTCGTTGAATATGTATCTAAATTATGCCGTATAGATTATTTAAAGTGTAACTTAGTTTTAACACATTTTAAGTAAAACCTCGTTGGGAAAACCTTTTAACAATTTAACCTGTCAGAAGCATCATTAGATATGTTTTGAGTTTTTGGTTTTTCCTCCTCACATTTTGTTAAAAGAACGTGGGATAATACCCACCCAGTGATTGAAACATATTCGTTATGTGAGGACAAGGTAATGAAAATGCATGCCTGTCCAGAAACAGTCTACTTCACATTCCCCGTCCTGTTGTTATTTAAAGCATGATTTATATTTGTTCCTCCTAATCTCTCTAATATGGTAAAAGGCATGCATTAGTTTCAATAAATCCAATTGGTCATATATTCAAGGTGTTCTTTTTCTTAAACTTTATTAATTATTACATCAGGAAACTTAATTTATGCCTAACGTTACTGTTTGTAAAGTGTTATATATAGACACTCGTTTCTAATCTATAATAATTATTGTAGTATTTTTTTAATTATGACTGACTGCAAAACTTTCCCTTGTTAAAGTC
>NW_025785356.1:0-22005 GCF_021130785.1 Homalodisca vitripennis
TGTGATAGAGATTTATATCATTTCATCACAATCGTTACGGGACGAGATCGTGGATTTACCTGTGCACCAGCCCCAGAAATCACGAAAACAACAAGTTCAATGATTATTCATTTGTCATCAATGATAAAGATGATTTGTTTATTCCACATCGTCTTACGGCGACCAAGTACTGGAGTTCCTTGCACCAGCCCGAGAATCAGTAAAGAAACAGTCACATGGTTATTAACTTTGTCATCAACGATAATTCAAGTTCAAAATTTATCTCACGAAAAAAACAACAAGTTAACCATGGCCATTGCTTACACAAAACTACACAAAAAAAAAACCCTAAAAATGTGGCTTTGTCCTGTAGTCAATACAAACTAATTATTATTAGTATTTTGATGTGGTTTGATCTTCATTGAGCAGACTCTAATTAATTTTTGAATAACCAAATGTTGTTACAGTTTTGACAGTATTTAACAAGTTAATTCTTACAATAAGTATAAATTAAATATATAATTAAACTTAATCAAAACAAGGAAACTATGTAACAAAAATAATAAACTGTCAAATCTGAGCAACCAATTAAAATTATGTTACAAAAATAACACGTCATTACATTTTTAAATAAGCCATAACCAACACTATAACTTCAAAGAATAACTAGGACAAAACATAACAAACAAATTAAATATTTATAAATGTGGCTTCACAAACGAGAACTGAGCAATTTTAACTGTAATTGTATACACATCTAACAATACTTCTACAATTTTTTTAACGAATGTAAACAATATCAAAACAATACAATAATTTATATACAATAGTAACTTAATTTCAAACAACGCAGTGCCAACAAACAGTAACAATTTGTTCCAGCTCGCACGCTTCAAACATGTCCATTATTTTTTTAACAATAAAAACTGCCCCTTATTTTTTAACCTTTACTTTGTTTTATATGTAAATTATACAAATTTTGAAGGTCCTCCGAGGCAACCTATTAAAAAGGTGTTGTACATGGAATTAATCTCTGCCTGGTTTCTTTTACCGTAAGCCACCCCTTGTTTAATTCCTTGGCACTACATACAATCTTTTCCTCGAAAAATATTTGTGGATGTTAATAGTCCTTTATATTCAACGAGAAAAAAAGTAAAAATCACACGTAATTAATGAAAAAGAATAATTTTTTTGACTGGGCAAAGTTTTGTGTAATATGAAAACCACTCGTGATCTCCTCTCGTTCATGCAAATGTCTTTCATATGGTCAGGCAAGTAATAATCTTTCAAAATCCTTCTCTGTAAGTTCCTATCTACTTGTAGTAACCCTTGTGTCTACTGCACTTCCGGGTACCTCCATGATCTAATTAATTATCCCCTATATCTTATAATTGATTCACATAAAGATGCATATATTAGGTGGCAAAGTAATTATATGGCAAATATTGTTTTAAAATAGTTAGAATTTTCCCCAGAACCATAATCTTAATCGTTGACATATTTTATTAATATGAAAATCCCATTTTAAATGTTTGTCTAATTGTTTTACTCCTAACGCTAACGGAAAAGTTCAACAACACTGTTCTAAACACATCACAACTACAGACATTATCAATATACAAACAATCGTGGAGAGACAAGGACGTATGTATGTACAGTTTGTATATTTAGTCTTGGACACATCCTTACCTCTTGGGGAATGAATATAGCATGACTTTTGATTTTTTGTCACCCCCATTCTAATAAACCAATCCATAATCATGGGCACCACACTGTTAAACCTGGTAAAAGTCCATGCTGTAATTGTCCGTTTCTTGCCTATCCAATTACATTTTCATGGGCCACCACAAGCGCAGTGTCCATCTGCATCACCATGTATACTTTTGCATATTTCAGTCAAATTTGGTAATTTTCATTCACATTTATAGTAAATATAGTATTGGCCCCAATATACTTCCCTGTCGGTACTCCTGAATTTAGTATTGCTCTTCTGGCTATAGTGTGTCATTGGATTTTTAAACAACTAATTTTCCTATTTTCTAAATAAACTTTTCTGTAACCAATCTTGAATCTTTCAAATTTCCCATTAATTTCCAATTTTTCTCAATGTATCATTTAAGTAGTTTTGCAATGCTTTAGGGGAGTCGAACGCCTTTCCGAAAAAGTCAACAAAAGTCATGAGTAATGTTGTTTTTTTTCATTTAATGTATTATTTGCAAAATCTGAAAAATCACTTAATAGTTTCATTGGTGCCTTTACCTCTTTGATAAGCGTATTGACTTAATGTTATAATTTTGTTTTCTGTCAGATACTTTGTTAAATAATCCCCAACATACCTTTCAATTATTTTGTCTAATACAGATAATATCGATATTGGACGGTAGTTCTTAAATTCTTTGTGATCATCTCCCTTGTATATCGGCCTTACTATTGCAGTTTTAAGCTTATCTGGAAATCTTCCACTTTTTAATTGACGTGTTAATCATTTTTGTGATTAAGGGTGAAGCTACACTCTCACACTCTATGATGTCTTGAATTCTAATATTATCAATTCCTGGACTTTTCTTTTTCATTTCATTTATAATTTTAATAACTTTTCCACTACTTGCCTTTGGTATATAAAAAGATGTCAAATTTGTACGCAACATTCTCATTCTGCTCGTCCAATACTATTATATCACAGTCATGAACTACTTTATCCACTTCTTTTTGTAAAGATGTCCACAAATCCCTGACAAACCTCATACTCCTTTAAGCCTCTTCCATTTATAAAAAAAATTATTGATTGTATCATCAAACAGACTTTTTTTTTGTCTTCCCATTATACAATTAATTTTAGTCCATACATCTTTAATATTTTTTTTACATTTATTAAAACTTCAAAATAATACTGCCTTTTCCTTCTTAACAATTCTTTTATTGAATCGAATTGCGTATCTTTCTGTATTCATTTTTAATAAATAAGTTATTGATATCCTGCCTCAATTTTTTAAACAATTTTATCCCTATTTCTCATCATTTTAATAATATTTTCCTGTGATCCATGGTTTTTTATGTCTCTTATTTTTGCCCGTTTTTACAAGTGTGTCTGTAACATTTCTCATATGCTTTGCTAAAATTGTTAATTAAGTAATTACATAAAAAATTTGTGTCATGACTGTTACCGTATGGAACAGTCCAATCGCACTCAAATAATACTTCTTTTAATATTTTTTTATCAATCCTATGATAAGTAGACAGACTTTTGTTATGTGGAAAGGACCCACTATCCGGTTGTACATTGATAAGGCAAGTATAATGGTCCAGCCAGTTTCAACTTCAGTAAGAAAGCCTCTGCTGTAACCTTATCAGCCCTGAGATAAACGTGATCAAGACAGGATCTAACTAGTCTGTTTCCCAAAACTTCTTCCCTTGTAAAACCATTTATATATGAGACTAAACCGTTTTCTGCCATTAAATTTTTATAATTTTGAACTATTTTAAATTCTAGATCTGTCAAATCAATATTGACATCTCCTATAACCAACAAGTTTTTTTCATTTACTTTTTCACGTATTACGTTTTCCAGGTCAGTTAAAAAACTCGTACAGACAGACATATTCTTAGTAGGGGGTCTATATAGTGCCAGAATATTTAAATTTAACTCTAATTCATTTTTCCTCACATTTACAAGAATTCCCTCACAACAATTCACATTTATTTTCACCTGTTCAAAGCTTAAATTATCTTTTACAAAATAACATTATTCCTCCACCTTTTTCTTGCTTCTCTCAGACTACATAAACTTACAAAATTTTCCAACTTGAACAGTTCTATCAGGTCATACTTTATATTAACTTCTGTTAAAATAACTACATCCAATTTATTAAGCAAACCTCCAAAATAACCCAAAAACTGGTCCCAGTTTTTGTTTTAAAGACCTTATATTTACATGAAGTGTTAAAAAACCATTACCCATATTACCTTCAACACAATATTTTTCAAAACACATAATATCATCAAAAGTTCTACAATTAATTTGATCTTCTAAATTGGTTACATCTCTGTCCATTAGAAAAATTAACAACAAAAAAAATGAATTGTACCTAACTAACCAGTTATTCCCATCCTATCCAAGTCAGATAAACTTCTTAAATGTCAAAAACTTTACTTTGTGTCTGTTTTCCCTCATCTTGAACAACCACCATTCTTAAACCCCAAAATGAGTACTTGAAATTTAATTCCCTTCCCCTTTTGTTTTGCTTTTTCAACATGCAAGTTACGAGTAGCATGTAGATAAAATTTTTCACTCACATAGGTATTCGTCACCATTCAGTCCCGTGTTTTGCCTCTCAGGATTTGTTTACAATTTCTTGTTTCCGGGCCATAATGAAGCTCTGTCTCTCTTCTTTCTTCTCACCATCTGTAACAATTATTGTAGCCGGTCGTTTTTCTGTGCGCGTCCTTCGGGAGTCGATGAGCCATCTCTTCACTATCTTCTTTTTTCAGTTCTATTTCCCAATCTTCATAGCTACATTGACAACAATCCTGGCTCGACCATCCTCTCCTTTGACTTTACACAGAACCTTCATTCACAGCTCAAAATTATGTCTATTACGTCCATATCTGTTCCAAACTATTTAATCTTTCATTCAGGTCTTCCAATTTGTTTTTGTTCCTTAAGTCCTGAATTGTTTGTTTGCAGCCTGTTTAATATTTTTCTCTCATTTTCTGGCAAACATTTGAGTTGCATTTCAATTTCATCAATATCTCTTACTCAAAAACTCTTGGCCTGTCTTTTTATTTTCAATACACGTCGTACTTGATGATGTTTTCCAAAAATTCACTTTTTTATATTATTTAGAGAAGCTATTCTATCATTCAATACTTTTTTATAAATTCCCCTCTCATCTCCTCTCGTCCAGATTTCCAATAAAGATTGATTTGTTTTCCCCAACATCGTTTTAACGGGGACCAAGACGTGGATTCCTTGCAACCAGCCCAGAATCCCGAAAGAAACAGTTCAATGTTTATTAATTTGTCATCAAACGATAAAGATGATTTGTTTTTCCACATCGTTACGGGACAAGACGTGAGATTTCGTTGGCACCAACCCAGAATAGGAACAACAGGCCGAGACAGAATCGAAACAAGTATAGTGTATGCGAGATAGTCATGTATTTGTATTGAAGAAAAAACAATCCAGAGTCTTTTATTAAATGTCATTAAAAAGCCCCAAACGAAAGTTCCGCGAAACAAACTATGGATCAACATTGCTCAGCCAAATTCCTACGACCGGGGAAACTCCAATTTTCCAAAAATTCTCTACACGACTGGCCCATTAACCAATAAAAGAAATAAAAATTCAATTTATCAACTGCAAAACTGTTGCACTCGGCTACTAATTTTATTTCGTGATATTGAAAATGTTTTTTGGTGATCTAAAATTAAAAACGTCGCGGAATTCAAGGACTGCCGTTGTCCAACAGTTTTAATTACCATGAATGTTGAAATTAAAGTTTAATATAAACTATCTTCTCCATGATTCTATTTTATTTTAATGGCTGAATCTAGTTTTTCTTACTGTAGAAATGGTGTCTAGTATGTATGTACGAACTATGTATTACTGTAATACTATACATAACATCATAGATTTTTCTCTTCAAAAAGGTTTGAAGCGGTTATTCCAACACCAAAATTCTTAATTCTTAAGGGACCAAAATTAAACCAACAAGCATAGTAATCACCAACCTTCGTATTGTGTAAGTTTAGTCAATTCATACCCGCTATATACAAGAGGGGAATGAAATGCCTGCTGTACACAGTACCGTAGTGAGACTTGCACACAATATGTGGCAGTACTAATGGTGTATTGTCTGTGAGAACTGGTGCTGCTTGCTGTACACAGTACCGTAGTTGAGACTTGCACACAATATGTGGCAGTACTAATGGTGTATTGTCTGTGAGAACTGATGCTGCCTGCTGTACACAGTACCGTAGTGAGACTTGCACACAATATGTGGCAGTACTAATGGTGTATTGTCTGTGAGAACTGGTGCTGCTTGCTGTACACAGTACCGTAGTGACACTTGCACACAATATGTGGCAGTACTAATGGTGTATTGTCTGTGAGAACTGGTGCTGCTTGCTGTACACAGTACCGTAGTGAGACTTGCACACAATATGTGGCAGTACTAATGGTGTATTGTCTGTGAGAACTGGTGCTGCCTGCTGTACACAGTACCGTAGTGAGACTTGCACACAATATGTGGCAGTACTAATGGTGTATTGTCTGTGAGAACTGGTGCTGCTTGCTGTACACAGTACCGTAGTGACACTTGCACACAATATGTGGCAGTACTAATGGTGTATTGTCTGTGAGAACTGGTGCTGCTTGCTGTACACAGTACCGTAGTGACACTTGCACACAATATGTGGCAGTACTAATGGTGTATTGTTCCTGTGAGAACTTGGTGCTAGCTTGCTGTACATATAATCAATATCATATTACCATCGTCTCTAGTACTTGCTGGTTTAACGTTCTTCTAAGGAATCTTTTGATTATACAATGCCATTCGTTTTTCAAATAAACCAAATGTAACTCAGTTTTCTAAAAGGTGCCGGTGAACTGTCAAAGAAATGCCTTTGTTATCTCGTATTTTAACGGTCAAGTGCAACCGCACACTTTATGTTATATACTTGGAATTTTACGATAACTGATATTAATGTGCTCAATAAAGTTTCGTGTTCTCTATCTAGATCAAGATATTTGACGTACTAGACTAAAAATGTTATAATTTATATTATATATATAAATGTGCAAATTACATAGTTTTATTTTATCTTAATTAATTTTTCCAACAATATTTACACTATTTTTTGCAGGGGATTACTGTTTTACCCGATCAATGATCCAGTTATCAATGTACGCCCTTTAAATAGCTGGTTGACATAGTTTTATTTATTTTGATATTTTCACATAGTGATTAGTTTTAGAAATCATTAATTAAAATAAAACAACAACTTTCACATTTTTTTTTCTATTATTTCACAAAAGAAAACTCAAAATTATCCAATAATTAGTGTATTTTTCACGAGGCCTTTCGACATCGAAGATACACCTGATGATGGCATCTTCGATGTCGAAAGGCCTCGTGAAAAATACACTAATTATTGGATAATTGTGAGTTTTCTTTTGTGAAATAATAGAAAAATTTATATTCCAATAAGAAGAGCTCCTCCTCCTTCATAACAACTTTCACAGTTTCATTTGTTTATTTCATTGCTTTTAGTATTACTTAAAAGTCCCCTACTATGACTAAACGATTTATTTAAATTACATAGTGGTTCTGATTGGATATTCAAACGTCTATAGATTACAGCTTTACACAAATGAAAATTCGAAGTCAGATACAAACAGGATAGATTAAAACAATTCTTTCAATAGTACAAAATTCTGACAGTTAAAAATTATCGTGGGATGGAGGACATATATACGACATCTGGTTTAATAGATCAGTAACAGGTAAGCCAAAAGTTTCCAAACATTTCTGTTCAAGCCTTATTTGGAGAGTTTAAAGAAATGAGTTTTCACAGAACGTTAGGTCATTAACTAAACTATATAAGGTAAACATTTTTAAAATATTGAGTTGATAAATTTAGATACATGCAAATCGCTATAGACGTACATAGATTTGTCATAAAGAAACAATACAAACAAGGAATGTGTATGACGTGAGACTTGTTAACTCAGTATCCTTTACAACAAAATCTAATTATATAAGTTCTAATCGTAGCTATCTTGACACTGAAAATTCCTTATCTTGTACACGGAGGTAATGAAATGTCACTTTACAAAGTGGTTGTCACCAATATGGAAGTTCTAATCGGTAGCTATCTTGACACTGAAAATTCCTTATCTTGTACACGGAGGTAATGAAATGTCATTTTACAAAGTGGTTGTCACCAATATGGAAGTTCTAATCGTAGCTATCTTGACCACTGGAAATTCCTTATCTTGTATACGGAGGTAATAAAATGTCGCTTTAACAAAGTGGTTGTCACCAATATGGAAGTTCTAATCGTAGCTATCTTGAACACTGAAAATTCCTTATCTTGTACACGGAGGTAATGAAATGTCCCCACTTTACAAAGTGGTTGTCACCAATATGGAAGTTCTAATCGTAGCTAGCTTGACACTGGAAATTCCTTATCTTGTATACGGAGGTAATAAAATGTCGCTTTACAAAGTGGTTGTCACCAATATGGAAGTTCTAATCGTAGCTATCTTGACACTGGAAATTCCTTATCTTGTATACGGAGGTAATAAAATGTCGCTTTACAAAGTGGTTGTCACCAATATGGAAGTTCTAATCGTAGCTAGCTTGACACTGAAAATTCCCTTATCTTGCATACGGAAGTAATAAAATGTCGCTTTACAAAGTGGTTGTCACCAATATGGAAGTTCTAATCGTAGCTAGCTTGACACTGAAAATTCCTTATCGTGCATACGGAGGTAATAAAATGTCGCTTTACAAAGTGGTTGTCACCAATATGGAAGTTCTAATCGTAGCTATCTTGACACTGAAAATTCCTTATCTTGTACACGGAGGTAATGAAATGTCACTTTACAAAGTGGTTGTCACCAATATGGAAGTTCTAATCGTAGCTATCTTGACACTGGAAATTCCTTATCTTGTATACGGAGGTAATAAAATGTCGCTTTACAAAGTGGTTTGTCACCAATATGGAAGTTCTAATCGTAGCTATCTTGACACTGGAAATTCCTTATCTTGTATACGGAGGTAATAAAAATGTCGCTTTACAAAGTGGTTGTCACCAATATGGAAGTTCTAATCGTAGCTATCTTGACAAGACTGGAAATTTCCCTTATCTTGTATACGGAGGTAATAAAAATGTCCGTTTTACAAAGTGGTTATGTCACCAATAATGGAAAGTTCTAAATCGTAAGCTAGCTTGATCACTGAAAATTCCTTATCTTGCCATACGGAAGTAATTAAAATGTCTGCTTTACAAAGTTGGTTGTCACCCAATATGGAAGTTTCTACATCTGTAGCTAGCTTTGACAACCTTGAAAATTCCTTATCTTGTATGACGGAGGGTAATGAAATGTCGCTTTACAAAGTGGTTTGATCCACCGAATATGGAAAGTTTCCTAATCGTTAGCTAGCTTGACACTCTGAAAAATTCCTTATCGTTGCATAACGGAAGGTAATAAAATGTTCGCTTTTAAAACAAAAGGTGGTTGTCACCAATATGAAAGAGTACTGTAATGATAATGAAATAATGAATCCAACACAAACCTGCTCAGAAACGTGTAGTTTCCATGTATCTTTGTTGCAGGCATTCGACTTTTTAGTTGCAATAGGGAACTGCAAAAAACACAACCATTTAATTAATTAATTATGGGGTGAAAACCTCTGGGAATGTTTTTCGTTCATGAATAAATGATTTACTGCGCTGTAATACTATCCTTATTTTGAGGTTTTTTCTGGTTTATGGTTTTTTTATATGGTCATAATGGAAGACTTTAACGTTATGTAACTTTATCTACCCTATTTTGTGATATTTGCTTGAGTGTTAAAATGTGAACATTACATAGGACATCTAAAAAGCTTGGACAATAACCGAAATATATAATAAAAATAAAAAACCCTGTGCTGTTGTTGAGGTACTAAAATGTAACATTGTATTTTTTTTTATTATTTTTGGGTTCGTCCATTCAAGTTTTATTGTGCGGAATTAGTTTTCCCCGTCAAATAATGATTAACGGGATCCCCAGATTAAAAACCAAGTTAGCCCTCAGCTTATCGTGGCTACGATACATGTTCGCCGCCTTTGAACGGGTTTGCGGCCCATGAACGGATAATGTCGCGCCAATTGCTCGTCACAAACGCAAACTCGTTTAGACGGACCGGCCAGCAGAAGAGCGAGAGGTCAGTCCTACACAATCCTATCACGACGATAAGACGCCAACTGTGCGTGCTGAGATCTTAACCTCACTCCCTGACCGACTTGTTCGTGAGATACGGACGTATCGATTACTTTCTTGCTATTTGGTAATATATTACTTCCAAATTACTATACTTATCATAAATTTAACAAGTTCAATTAAATATTTCTGTATCGTTTTTATATGTTGTTGCCAACAACGAAATTTTACTTTTATAACGTATTATTCTTGGTATTCTTTTACTTTACTTGCTATCTTACTTAACCTATGTTCGTGTAAATACGGACCTAACCTTTAAATTTGGTATTAGTGGTTATTTTCTTTTCTTACTATCTTACTTAATCTATGTTCGTGCGATACGGACCTAAACCTTTAAATTGGTAATTGGTTATTGGTATTATTGGTTCTTTACTTTAACTTACTATCTTACTTAATCTATGTTCGTGTAATACGGACCTAACCTTTAAATTTGGTATTAGTGGTTCTTTACTTTACTTACTAACTTACTTAATCTATGTTCGTGTGATACGGACCTAACCTTTAAATTGTTTATTGGTATTATTGGTTCTTTACTTTACTTACTATCTTACTTAATATATCTTCGTGCGGTACAGACCTAACCTTTAAATTTAGAATTAGTGGTTCGTTACTTTACTTACTATCTAACTTAATTAATCTATCTTCGTGCGATACGGACCTAACCTTTAAATTGTTTATCGGTATTAGTGGTTCTTTTCTTTACTTACTATCTTACTTAATCTATGTTCGTGCGATACGGACCTAACCTTTAAATTGGTTATTGGTTATTGGTATTATTGGTTCTTTACTTTACTTACTATCTTACTTAATCTATGTTCGTGCGATACGGACCTAACCTTTAAATTGTTTATTGGTATTATTGGTTCTTTACTTTACTTGCTATCTTACTTAACCTATGTTCGTGTAATACGGACCTAACCTTTAAATTTAGTATTAGTGGTTCTTTACTTTACTTACTATCTTACTTAATCTATGTTTCGTGCGATACGGACCTAACCTTTAAATTGTTTATTGGTATTATTGGTTCTTTACTTTACTTACTATCTTAACTTAATCTATGTTCGTGCAATACGGACCTAACCTTTAAATTGGTTATTGGTTATTGGTATTATTGGGTTCTTTACTTTACTTACTATCTTTCTTAATCTATGTTCGTGTAATACGGACCTAACCTTTAAATTTGGGTATTATTGGTTCTTTACTTTACTTACTATCTTACTTAACCTGATGTTCGTGCAATACGGACCTAACAAATAGATTATTGCTCTGGGTCTATTATTATTTCTCTTACACTTTTCTTACTTAATCTTTGTAAATACGATACTGACCAAACATTATATATTGTTCTTAGTGTTGATATTACTTTTGTTCATACTATTTTCATAACATACAGGTGTTTTGCGGTTTGAGATAGCTTTGATTTAGATAGAGATCTAGGTGTTACGCTTGTGTGTTTTCTTTAATTGATGATAGAAAATATTTTATTTATCGACATCATTTTATTTCAAATTCGTAATTTTTTTTCAAGACCAGTTGGGTAATGATGATTTACTAAATGCTTGAACGTTACCACCACCTTAGGTGATAGCAATATATCTGAACCCAACTGCCATACATAATCCAAAAGAATAAAATTTAGACCCCTGGATCGAATCCCCGCTTGATTGGGCTCATCTAGGGTATGCGATACGTGTCATTCTTAACAGTAAATGGTTGTGTTTGAGAAAAGACACGTCACATTTTGGCGCCCGAACAGGGACGGATATTCGAAACAGACTCGACTGATTGTTTACATTACAGTGATCGTCACGTAAAAAAAGCCGATAAAAATTAAATATCTAGACTCATATTCTATGTTATTCCTACCGTATCTTCATTTACACATCATGTTTCCATTGAGCTTTCTCCGAATCTGGAGGTTCTTATGCCTTCTGTTTCATTCAAATATACTGCCTACTGGTCGTTCAAAAACTACTGACCCTAAGAGTGAGGATAATAAGTCACACTCACAGACTGGAACTTTAACTACAGATGTTGCTATTTACTAGCCCTCTTAAAGACGCAAATGTTGCTACCACAACGACTAAAACGTCTACTGCTCCATCCAGTCAAGTCCATTCCGGTACAATACCAAAAGTATTGCCCGTTACTACTGAATCATTAGCCTCAGGGAAACAAACCACGATGAGGGGATGTTCCGAAAAAGTTGGATGGATTTATAATCTGAAGAAGCCTGAGTTGATTGAAGAAATGTCAAAATATGGGTTACCAATCGAAGGAAATAGTGAAGATCTACGCTCTCGTTTTGTGACTTTCTTAAGGAGCAAGGATTAGTTCGAACTCCCTCTACATATACAAAGAGTTTAGATAATACACTCTTAAAGTGCTCAAAATACTGAGGTTCAGGGTACTTCAAACTATTCCTGCTACCTCTACTCTTAATACCAGAATGGAAGATTCCTCCCAACTTGAACTTGCCAGTTTTCGAGAAATCTTGGGTCTTTCTCCGAGCGCTAGTGCAGAAACAGTAAAAAGAGTTTTAGTTAATTTAAAAAATATGTCTTCATCCGAAACCAATCATATTCAGCAAGAACCTTTACAACCGGCAAGCCAAAGTCCATATACACTTTTAAATCCTAATACGGCCGTTACTTATTTAGCTCCCCGCGATCCTATATTTTACCACTACGGTACCAATAGATAACGGAGTTCAAAGTAACGAGTTGCGGGATACTGCCCCCTTTAGTGCTAAAAATTCGGGCCCATATATGCAATATTGCCAGGAAATGGAATCTGCATTACGAAGGAAATGGAGATCCAGTATCTTTCTTAGAGCGACTTAACGAGTTAATGGAATGTTACGATATATCCAAAGAAGAAAATCTTAAGAGCTCTTCCCGAACTATTACGAGGAAAAGCCCTGTTGTGGTTTAAGAAACCATAGAGAATTTTGGGATAGTTTTGAGGATTTTCAGACTTCGTTTGAGATGCAATACTTACCACCAGGTTACCAACGCAATCTTGGAGGATGAAATTCGCCAGCGTACACAAGGAGAGGCTGAACCATTTCGTAGCTTTATTGTGGCCATAACCACACTAATTCGACGAAGAGGAGGATATAAATTAGAAGAAAAACTCGATCGTATTTATTGCAATATGAGACCAGAATATAAACTAATTATGAGAAGAGGGAATGTAAAGTCTATACAGGATATGATTAAAGAAGCCGAATATTACGAAAGCTATGAAAGAGAGCGTCTTCTTTACAAACCTCCACCTAACCCTGCACAAACACTGGTCCCAGAAACTGCATACTATTTCCAAAAATAAGCAGGTAAGCATGGGAAGGAATGAGACATCGCCAGTACAACCCCACTCCCAGAATATGGACAGATAATGGAAAATCGGGGACACCAACAATTAAGGCAGTCGGTTAGACCCAATTTTGGTTCAAACGGTGCAAATATTCACAAGCGGCTACTTTACAAAACGATCAGAAACAGTACAGGCTCGACGAGGTAAAGTCAAATTCAGATCCAGGACCTACAGTGAACCCTCCTACCAGGAATATCCGAAGAGAGGCTGTTCCAATTTGCTGGAACTGCGAAGAAACTGGGCATAGATTCAGTGAGTGTACTAAACCTAAGAGGCATCGCTGCTATAACTGCAAAACAGAAGGTATCAAAACAACAGATTGCCGATGTAATTCGGGAAACGCCTTGTGGATCCCAGACCAAGGGCGTCAGCTGAGATCCCGATATCATTGTCCAACACGACCTCCAACGGGGAAAATCTCCTGTGCCGAAGAATTAACACACTACTCGGGTAGTTTCGGACTTGAGAAGCTACATGATTGTCGACCGTATGTAACTGTTAACATTCTTGGTAAAACATTTGAGGCTCTGATTGATACTGGTGCTATGGTTAGCATAGTGAGCAAAGATTTAGTAGATCATTTAAAATATAATTCTATAAAAACCCCAAAATACACATATACCTTTGCAAATGGCCAATGGCTTTAAAACCTATGTAAAACACTCGTATTTGGTTAACTTTGAAATTAACGAAGCCCATATTGTGGCAAAACTCTTGTATGTACCAAACCTTACTTCGTCCTTAGTATTGGGGGATGGATATAATAAAGGAGTTAAATTTAGTTTATATAAACACACCGTCCTTCAAAACGTAAAACGCAAAATGACGTCAATGATAGCAATATAAACTTAATCACAAATTTGAGGGCAGATGAACATAAACGGTTAGATTTAGTTATACATAAGGAATCAGACAAGGATTTCTCTGCTGTAATTACAAACCCAAGAGATTGTAGACTTCCCTCTGCTCAGCCTGAAACGTCAGAACTCACAGTATGTTTCCCCGAAGGTCGTCGGACTGTAGTGACGGCATGGGACCCGATGCTGGAAGCCCTCAAGGAAGCCATCGACAATAATTATGAGGGAAACGAAACCTCGGTTAACTTTTCAAATCGCCTGATAGGAAGTTAAAAACGCAATATCTACCAGCAATAGAACCAAGTGTCTTTCAGGCCATGACAATGGATGAACTGAGGAAGGAAAGTGGTCCAACGCCAAATACATCGTATCAAGATGTTAACATCCAAAAAGAAGCCGCCGCCGAGGATGACTTTGAGATGGTAAATGAATGCGACTGTGACGTTTTCGAGAGCATCTTCTCCATGCCTTTCCATCATGGAAGATTCGGAATGGGTAGACAACGAACGAAGGAATGGATTTCAAAGAAACGTCACTTAAGACAAACTTAAATTCCAGCACCAATTGCTTTACCACAATACGAGTCACTCCACAACCAATCCAACCACCACCACCGGAGAAAACTGAAGCCCAGAAGAAATAAACAAGCATGTCCTGGATTGGCTCGTTGAACGTCAGAAACGTGCAGGCTGCTTCAAATAAACAAAAAAGATATCGACCAAAAAGGATTCGGGTATTCAATCCGGACGGCACTTTTGTCAGAATAGATGTGCGAAAGTTGCCACCAGAATTGCGCTGAATTGGTTATTCCATTAGTATAATTTTAGCCACCAAGAAGGAAATGTTTTGATTCTATAAACACGAAGATTAAGTATTTTGTGTTTATTTCGTTCAAGGCAATACTGCGAACTTTCTGACAGTGAAGTGTGTCTCTTTATCAATTTGTAAAACAGTTTATTTTTTTCTAGTTTTAACAAATATTATGATTAAAAGGTTAGCCATTTTAAAGTTTCGTTTTCTCATGTTTTCATTTCAAATTATATTTACTACATTTATGTAGATTTTATCACAAGCAAATGGTGTTCTTTTTGGAGTGTTCCTTTTTTATTGTTTAGTAGATATCATTGGTTTATTATTAATTTAGTACACTCAATTTTTGTTGTTTACGTTCAGAACAAAGAGACATGTTAGTCTTGTTTTTATTTTTATTTTTAAGTAAATAATTCCATTTGGCCTAATTTACGTTTACTAGACTTCTTAATTAAATATAGTTTTACATTTTAAAATAGAAAAATTGTTGAGAATTTAACTAAAAAAGATGTTTAATTTTGTTCGACTTTCTTCTCTTCCCGAAAGAAAGTGAGGGGCTGGGTGTGAAGGTACTACAAACTGTGACATTGTATTTTTTTTCTTCACTATTATTCCATCTTGGCGTCGTCCATTCAAGTTTTATGTGCCCCTAACTGTAGGGCATGTAGTTTTTCCACAACGTCAAATAATACCACAGCATTAAAACGGGATCAGATAGATGTGTTGAACCTAGCGCGACTTCAGATGCGATCATACACCTAGATCTGATGCGTGCACTGTCTACCCCGCCTCGCAAAACAAGTTAGCCCTCAACGCTCATCGTTTGCTAACGAAGACCATGTTCGCCGGGCTTGACGGGTTGCGGCACATGTACCACGATAAGTCGCCACGACATGCTCTCCAACGCAACACTCGTTCAGAAACGGAACAGGCCAGCAGAAAGAGCGTAGCGAAGAGGTCAGTGTCTTACACAATCCTTAATCAACGACGATTTAAGAACGTTTTCAGTGTGCCGCTAGAGATCTTAAACCCTCACATCCTGCCGACTTGTTCGTGAGATAACGGACGTTTATCGATTACTTCTTTGCTATTGGTAATATATTACTTCCAATTACATATACTTATCATAATTAACAAATTCATTAATATTCTGTATCAGTTTTTATATGTTTGATGCCCACACGAAAATTATTTACTTATAAACGTATTATTCTTGGTATTTCTTTTTACCTTTTACTTTGCTTATCTTTACTTAACTACTCTAATGTTTCGTGTAATACTGGAACCTAAACCTTTAAATTTGGTTGATTAGTTGGTTATTTCTCTTTTCTTACTATTCTTACTTAATCTATGTTTCGTGCGATACGGGACCCTAACCTTTAAATTGGTAATTAATTGGTTATTGGTGATTCATTGGTTCTTTACTTTACTTTACTAATCTTACTTAATCTATGTTCGTTGGTAATACGGGACCTAACCTTTAAATTTAGGTATTAGTGGTTCTTTACTTTTAACTTACTATCTTACTTAATCTATGTTCGTGTGATACCGGACCTTACCTTTTAATATTGTTTATTGGTATTATTGGTTCTTTCTACTTTATCTTACTATCTTACTTAATGTATAATCTTCGTTGCTGGTACAGACCGTAACCATTTTAAATTTAGAATTAGTGGTTCGGTTACTTTACCTTACTATCTAACTTAAATTTAATTCTCTTATCTTCGTGCGATACGGACCTAACCTTTAAATTGTTTATCCGGTATTAGTGGTTACCCTTTTTTCTTTTACTTACTATCTTACATTAATCTATGTTCGTTTGCGATACGGACCTAACCTTTTAAAATTGGTTATTGGTATAATTGGTATTATTTGGTTCTTTACTTTACTTACTAATTCCGTTACTTAATCTATGTTCGTGCGATTACGGACCTAACTTTAAATTGTTTTATTGGTATTATTGGTTCTTTCACTTTACTTGCTATCTTACTTATAACCTATGTTCGTTGTAATATCGGAAACCATAACCTTTAAATTTTAGTATCTAGTGGTTCTTTACTTTACTTACTATCACGTTACTTAAGATCTGATGTTCGTGGCCCGATACTCGGACACTAACCTTTAAATTGTTTAGTGGTATTACTTGGTTCTTTATCTTTACTTACTATCTTACTTAATACTATGTTCGTTGCAAATACGGAGGGGTATATGATCCCCCGCCCCCCACCGCCCGCCCCCCCTAACCTTTAAATTGGTTATTGGTTATTCTGGTTATTATTAGGTTCTTTACTTTAACTTACTAATCTTTCTTAATCTATGTTCGTGTAATACGGATCCTAAAACACTTTAAATTTGGTTATTATTGGTTCTTTTACCTTTACTTACTATCTTACTTCTAAACCTATGTTCGTTGCAAATAAACGGGACCTAACAAATATGATTATTGCTCTGGGTCTATTCATTATTTCTTCTTACACCTTTTCTTACTTAATCCTTTGTAAATACGATAGCGTGACCAAACATTATATATTGTTCTTAGTGTTGATATATACTGTTTGTTCTTACTGATTTTCATAAAACATACAGTGCTTTTGCGGTTTGAGATAGACTTTGATTTAGATAGAGATATCTAGGGTGTTTCGCTGTGTGTGTTTTCTTTTAATTGATGATAGAGAAAATAGTTTTATTTATCGACATCATTTTATTTCGAAATTCGTAATTTTTTTTCAAGACCAGATCTGGGTAATGTATGATTTACTAAAATGCCATTGAAAACGTTACACACCCACCTTAGGTTGATAGCAAATATATCTGAAATCCAAACCTGTCACATAACATAATCCAAAAGAATTAAAATTTTAGGAACCCCTGGATCGAATCCCCCGCTCTTGATTGGGAACTTCATACTAGGGTATGCGATACGTGTCATTCTTAACAGTAAAGTGGAGGTCTGTGTTGAGAAAAGGACACGTCACAGCTGTTTCACGGTGGTCTAGGAACCATTCCTAATCTGGCAACGTAACAAAACTTGTCACTGTGGTAGCGGGTTTGGTAACGTTCAAGTGGAGCTTTCATGTTCGACACTCGTTATATTTGTCACGGCAAACCTATTTCGGCGGAGTGAAAAACAAAAAACTATAAATTGGGTGTATGTTAATTTCTCATTTAGGTTGTCAAATATAATTCAACACTTTAAAAGTTCATGGTGTACATTGAGGATATTTTATGGAGATTTAATTGTAATTATTTTATATACGTAAAAAGAAATTGTTCTAAGACTGTTGAGTTTACAAAGATTTGTACGCTGTGTTATAAATCTTTTTTCCAGAAGGTTCTTGTATTCGTAATTTTAATTAATGAAACTTGTTCCAGATTTTGAAAAGGATGGAGAATATGTCCGAGAAGAAATGTCAAGACAAATGAATCTTCAATACCTGGTTTTTTCTATAAAAATTAATTGATTATAATAAAACATTTAAATTTGAATAAGATTCATTAGTTTACGTGCACACACACACACACACACACACACACTACACACTACACACACACAACACACACACACACACACACTACACACACCTACACACACACACACACACACACACACACAACACACCACTACATCAACATTATATATATATTTAAATATTACAACGTCAGAATATTCATATCTATTATCTCTAAAGCTACAATTTCTTATTATTTTTGATATCAAACTACAGTGTGATAAGGGCGGAAAGTAGCCGTTAAAAAGAACTCTACTTCTGTAAAATAGCTATGATCTGCTTGAACAGAAAAAAAACCCGTTTACTCTGATTTGGCCAAAACCAAAAACGACCTTGAACATTGATAAAATATTCTCACTTACTCTATCGACTTTAGGATACCTCTCTGTGTAGACTTGGTCGTGATTATTCATAATATTTTATACTGCGGGCTCGTTACAACTATGAAAACGCCTAATTTGGAGGGGGAAACAAGATTCTTAAAGGACATCTTATCTAATTAGGCATTTCAAATTACCTTCCACTATAACACCTCACTGTAAAATCATGTCTCAATGCCCAAAGTAAGCTAAACATTCATTTCAATTTTCAAGTTGGTGTTAATTAAGATACGCGATTTGTTGGGTCTCCCAAGGTAGTCTGAATTAACAGGACCGTGATCCAGCTCACTTATGAAGTACTAATACATGTGAGTCAGCGCAACTAGCTCATTCATCTTCAGCCCGTTGAAGTGAAATCTTAGTAAAAACTCTTAGCGTATAATAATGTTTTTATCTTTATTAGAATTTGTGAAGAAACGTTTACTCGAATAAACTCTCATATTTTAGAATATATAAAATGAAATGTTTGTTTACAACAAGGCTCACGATTTTGGATTACCACTCTGCAGAGGTTCAGTGTTCAAGTCCTGAGTCCCTCTTGCCGTATATAACGCTTTACTGAGAGCTTTGCAACACATGCACTTGGGCAAATGTTTCCGCTGAACGTTTTATCCCATTCAAACTATCCTAGCCACACCCACCAACACAACACCACCCCCCACCCCGCACCCAAAACAACACAAAAAGAAAAAACAAACATAAAAAAACAAAACAAAAAAAAAAAAATAATAAAAAAAAAAAAAAAAAAAACAAAAAAAAGAAAAATAAATAAAAAAAAAAAAAAAAAAAAAAAAAAAAAAACAAAAAAAAAATCACACGATATTATCTCTGTAAGAGTGCGTACTGAGAAACGTTTGTTCGTGCACTAACTGGTGGAGTGGAACAGTTCTTTCACTGAAGATAAAACAACCAATGAATAGTCTCTATTGAATACTTTAGGCTTCCGTTCCTGATGATATTAATCCCCAGCGCTAATGAATTCTCCGTTCTTCATCTTTGTTGTGGTTTGATGATCCTCATCAGAGAAGATAGGTTTATAATCAATATTCCATAATACACGGATATTGGAACAATGAACAGTAGCGCAATGTTTGTGATCTAAATACACTACTGTTATTATTAAGTCTTATATTATATTTTACATTTTAACTTTCAAGTCAAGTATTTTCAAGTTGTGTTAAAGAAAAACTTACATATTTATCGTACTTTGGTTACATTAGTTTTACTTTAACATTGTTTAAAGATAGAACTGCTAGAAATATAGATTCTTTAACAATCCTATTGAAGGTATTATAAAATGTATTATTTTAGTCAGTAATTAAATTTCTTACTTACACCTCTCGTCTGTATGGTGAGTGCAATGTTAATGATGTTATACCACTTCCACATATATACATTGATGAGACAATAGTAGCCTAGTATACTTATCAGTAATTTACACGTCGCATAAATAACTAGTTACCGCTGCTTTGCACGCGATTTCCATGTTGAATTACTGGATGGCTTAACAATTTTTAGGTTACTGATGATTCAAAGTAGGCCTCCAGGTTACTGACTAAATATGGGTGTCAAAATTTGTTTACTTTCAAGAGTTTAATGCATTTCGTCACCTGGTAAAACTGCTATGTGTTATTCATGGCTGGTTAGCCTGACTGATAATTAGTAGATATTAGTATATTCTTCAGGACTCTGACGCGTGTGGTTTGTTTCGTTTTCAGAAATATAGTAGGGGAGTTACGAGGGAGCTGTTGGTTCTAGATTAAGGGGGACACATGGAGGTGTCATTTGTCATAGCGCTGCACACTTTAAATCCGGTCATTTCATCCTATGAACCCCAGCCATCTTATAGAAGGATCGAGAACCTGCAGAGGATTGTGCGCCTGGAGGTGTTGACAATGAAGCGAGTCGCTAGTCATCGTGCGAGGCCGCGGGGGCGATTTTCTCTCCTCTGCCGCCCCCCGCTGCCACCTCATACAATCCACCTATTCGGTGTGTGGCAACGTAATTATATTTCCGAGAGGTTGTGAGTTACAAGACCAAGAATACCAAAAAAATCACATCCGTGTCTATCACAGCTCATTTATTTCAATCCTGCTTTACCTGTGACATATTAAACCCTGAAATTACCAAGTTCATTGTCAGTGGGAGCTTCTTGCGGTGATTATATCTTAATATTCTTATATGTGGACATTTTCTCATGTATTTATTTTTACTTTGATGATACATGAAGTTGGTGTAATATTAATATGCCAATTTACAATATAAAAATTCTCTAAAAACGTTCACAACATTGTCTATACTAGTAGCCTTTAAATCACACTAATTCATATAGCTAGAGCAACTAAAATATGCATAGCATGTAATTATTATATCTACAAGGATAATCCACAGTTTGGAATAAGTTAGCTGACTAGAGGGTTTTAACTTCAAATAGAAAATATCAATCTGTAAAGGTTTTAATAAAAACCTTTATGCGGATTCTGGTTATAATTAATTTTTTTTCTTTTAAATCTTTTAATAACAAGAATGATTGTGTCTCTGAAAGCTCCATACTTCTTATTTAACACAAATAAACTATTTTTTAACTACTTTACGTGCTAATATCATCAGTAATTTGAATTAAATGCAATCTATTGAAACATAAGGCGATTTACACAATTAGGTTTTCGTACACTTCACTAACTTTTTATTTTAAATTATCTGCGTTTTAGAGGATTAGATCATTGATGCAATAAATATGTATCTTGATATTTTATACAATAATGTTGAATGACCTAAGTATTTAAAAAGGTTGAAACATGGAATTATTTATTTATCTAATATTAATTAAATTTATTGAGTAAAATTTATTCATGTCTAATCTTCATTTTCTTTTGTTGCTTTAGTAAAGCTTAAATGGAATTGAGATTGTCAGCGAGAAAAAAAGATTGCGCGATATCCTTCGATATTGTAATCACCACCCAGGAAGCATACCCTTATAAAAAACTGAGAAAAGCAGAAGTACTTCTTCTTTTGTTTTATAGTGCCCACAATAACAGGACCTCAATTCACAAAATATCTACTTTTGACACTAGGATTTAGGTTTTCTCTTCCGAAGAAATATC